>NC_142475.1:41317500-41617500 GCF_049115385.1 Moschus berezovskii
CAGAAGATAACCCATTGATGATAAGTAATGTTTTACATGGAATGTTTAATACTCATGTGTATATGTTCATGCATACATACACACACTTCTTTTTTTGTAATTAAAATGTTCAAATATATGATAATTGTCACTGGTTGGTACATTTGCACTATATTTAAAAAATACTTTACTACCAATTAAACATTTTATTTTTAAAAAAGTACGTTATTTTCTAAGGTAAAAAAAGACATTTTGTATTTTAAGAAAAATAAATCTAACCTTCATTATAGAAAAATGTATCTTTTATTACACAACTTTATTAAAATATGTCACAAGATCAAAAAGGAAAACACTTAGGTGTGCCTAAAAATGGCAATCACCATTCCAAATCAAAAGTGTTTCTGAAGGAGATAAACACAGGAAAACAAGTTATATATAGGTATTTTTTTCTGTAGGAAACATATTTTTTGAAAAGTATGTCAGTGTTCAAATCCATTCTAGTTTGTCCTAAAATGTAATCTCTGTTAATATAGCTTCAAAATAGTCTGATTCAGACAAGCTTTCCCAGAATCCTGCTGAGAGATACAGAAGGTCCAGTTCTGCTTTTTACTCAGAATAAAACAGTGACCCTCAATTAATTTCTCCTAGAGAATACTAACTACCATCAAATAGCTCTCAATCACAAATGACCTTGGCTTAATTTAAGCCATGAATAAAAGTGTAGAAAAAGACCACATTTCAGTAGCCATTTCTTGTATCACCCAAACCCTATGTTCTATTTAATACAATTGTATTCTATTCAGTATTATTAAATTATACCTATCCTTTGAAAGTCAGTGGCCCCTCTAATTGATGCTATGTCTGAAATAAATACCTTTCTCTTAATAATTCTTAAAATATCCATGAATTTATCTCATAGTTAGAAATTTAGACAATCACAAATTTAAAATCGATCTTATTTGTATACATTGTACAGTAAATAAGGATTGTGTCAAATAAGAAATATCATATAGTCTAGCAAGAATACTGGAGTGGATAGCCATTCCTTCTCCAGGGGATCTTCCAGACCTGGGAATCAAACCTCAATCTCCCACATTGCAAGCAGGTTCTTTACAGTCTAAGTCACCAGGGAAGCCCTCTACAAACAAAATCATTTCTAAAATTATTGACCTGCTGTATACTGTCTTCTTGAATGATGTTGATCCCTTCAGTATTTCAAGACCATTGCCCAGATTGGCTGAAGTGACATACTTTGAATTACAACAGAAACAGCACATGCCATGAACAAAGTGAATTATAGACATAAGGGATGAAAGTATGAATTAGGAAAGTATTTGCACATTACTATGGACGAACTTACAGATGTTCAAGGAGGTTTTAGAAAAGGCAGAGGAACCAGAAATCAAATTGCCAACATCCACTGGATCATGGAGAAAGCAAGAGAGTTCCAAAAAACATCTATTTCTGCTTCATTGATATGCCAAAGCCTTTGACCGTGTGGATCACAATAAACTGTGGAACATTCTGAAAGAGATGGGAATACCAGACCACCTGACCTGCCTCTTGAGAAACCTGTATGCAGGTCAGGAAGCAATAGTTAGAACTGGTCATGCAACAACAGACTGGTTCCAAATAGGAAAAGGAGTGCGTCAAGGCTGTATATTGCCACTCTGCTTATTTAACTTATATGCAGAGTACATCAGGAGGAACGCTGGGCTGGAAGAAGCACAAGCTGGAATCAAGATTGCCGGGAGAAATATCAATAACCTCAGATATGCAGATGACACTACCCTTATGGCAGAAAGTGAAGTGGAACTCAAAAGCCTCTTGATGAAAGTGAAAGAGGAGAGTGAAAAGGTTGGCTTGAAGCTCAACATTCAAAAAACAAAGATCATGACATCTGGTCCCATCACTTCATGGGAAATAGATGGAAAAACAGTGGAAACAGTGTCAGACTTTATTTTGGGGGGCTCCAAAATCACTGCAATGGCAAGCCACTCCAGTACTATTGCCTAGAAAATCCCATGGATGGAGGAGGCTGGTTGGCTGTAGTCCATGGCGTTGCTAAGGGTCGGACACGACTGAGCGACTTCACTTTCACTTTTCACTTTCACACATTGGAGAAGGAAATGGCAACCCACTCCAGTGTTCTTGCCTGGAGAATCCCAGGGATGGGGGAGCCTGGTGGGCTTCCGTCTGTGGGGTCTCACAGAGTTGGACACGACTGAGGTGACTTAGCATCAGCAGCAGCAGCAAAATCACTGCAGATGCTGATTGCAGCCAGAAAATTAAAAGACGCTTACTCCTTGGTAGGAAAGTTATGACCAACGTAGATAGCATATTAAAAAGCAGAGACATTACTTTGCCAGCCAAGGTCCGTCTAATCAAGGCTACGGTTTTTCCCCGTGGTCATGTATGGATGTGATAGTGGACTGTGAAGAAAGCTGATCACCGAAGAATCGATGCTTTTGAACTGTGGTGCTGGAGAAGACTCTTGAGAGTCCCTTGGACTGCAAGGAGATCCAACCAGTCCATTCTAAAGGAGATCAATCCTGGGTGTTCATTGGAAGGACTGATGCTAAAGCTGAAACGGCAATACTTTGGCCACCTCATGCGACGAGTTGACTCACTGGAAAAGAGTCTGATGCTGGGAAAGGTTGGGGGTGGGAGGAGATGGGGACGACAGAGAATGAGATGGCTGGATGGCATCACCGACTCTATGGACATGAGTTTGAGTGAACTCCGGGAGTTGGTGATGGACAGGGAGGCCTGGCGTGCTGTGATTCATAGGCTTGCAAAGAGTCGGACACGACTGAGCAACTGAACTGAACTGAACTGATGGATAAGAAGTGGTCATTGATAATTCAAGAGATTAACTGACTTATTCTGCTAATTTTGATTTCTCTTTAGCTATACAAATATACCTGGTGCAAAATATATAACTAAGTACAGTATGGAAAACATTGTGGGGGGTGGGCGGAAATCAAAGCATTATTTTCCAGTTTGAGAAATTTTGTCAATGGAAAACTAACATGGTTTACAGGTATGTTTCCAGATAAATTTTAATTCTGTAGCTGCCTCAGTGTTGCTACTTATTGTTTTCAAATACTTTTATACATGTCATTGCATTTTCAAAACATCGCTGAAAGTTGACACATGAAATACACTGCACATATTAACACAAACATATTTTTTGCAGTTAATCTGAAGTGATGGTATACAGCCTAGTAGTTTCCAAGTATGATAACAATTTTGAGATCAATATCCATCAATGGTCAGCAATGTGGTACAATGCCTATATTAATTCTATTTTGAATTTAGTTTTTTCTATTCAAGAATGTTAGAATTTGTCACTACAACTAATTGGGACTTGTTGATTTTATATGAAGTTATAATTATATTAACATTTTCTTCATTGTTTCTCTAAAAATGTGGCAAGTTTGAGACCATAATTATAACTAAACACTAGAGTGGAAATAAAGGTGATATCCTGGAATCAGTCTTCTAAATTGCTGATCATTAGCTAGCATTTACTAGGAAAACCTTGGTTTAAAACAGCAGTCTGAAAATTATGTTCCTTAGTACACTGATCTCAGAATATTCCATCCAAAACAAAAAAAGAGATTTATCCTCATAAAAATGTGGGATTAATTTAAATGACGTTCTGTAATTTTTTGGCAATTCCTTAGCATATTTATATACGAAATACTTTGAAAAATATTGAAGCCAAAAAATAAAAATTATTTATCTTTCAGTTCAGTTCAGTTCAGTCGCTCAGTCGTGTCCGACTCTACGCGACCCCATGAATCACAGCACGCCAGGCCTCCCTGTCCATCACCAACTCCCAGAGTTCACTCAAACTCATGTCCACAGAGTCGGTGATGCCATCCAGCCATCTCATTCTCGGTCGTCCCCTTCTCCTCCCGCCGCCAGCCTGTCCCAGCATCAGAGTCTTTTCCAGTGAGTCAACTCGTCGCATGAGGTGACCAAAGTATTGCAGTTTCAGCCTTAGCATCAGTCCCTCCAATGAACATCCAGGATTGATCTCCTTTAGAATGGACTGGTTGGATCTCCTTGCAGTATAAGGGACTCTCAAGAGTCTTCTCCAACACCACAGTTCAAAAGCATCGATTCTTCGGCGATCAGCCTTCACAGTCCAACTCTCACATCCATACATGACCACGGGAAAAACCATTGCCTTGACTAGAGGGACCTTGGTTGGCAAAGTAATGTCTCTGCTTTTTAATATACTATCAAGGTTAGTCATAACTTTCCTTCCAAGGAGTAAGCGTCTTTTAATTTCATGGCTGCAATCAGCATCTGCAGTGATTTTGGAGCCCAAAAAAATTAAGTCTGACACTGTTTCCACTGTTTTTCCATCTATTTCCCATGAAGTGATGGGACCAGATGCCATGATCTTTGTTTTCTGAATGTTGAGCTTCAAGCCAACCTTTTCACTCTCCTATTTCACTTTCATCAAGAGGCTTTTGAGTTCCTCTTTACTTTCTGCCATAAGGATAGTGTCATCTGCATATCTGAGGTTATTGATATTTCTCCCAGCAATCTTGATTCCAGCTTGTGCTTCTTCCAGCCCAGCTTTCCTCATGATGTACTCTGCATATAAGTTAAATAAGCAAGGTGACAATATACAACCTTGACCTACACCTTTTCCTATTTGGAACCAGTCTGTTGTTCCATGTCCAGTTCTAACTGTTGCTTCCTGACCTGCATACAGGTTTCTCAAGAGGCAGGTCAAGTGCTCTGCGATTCCCATCTCTTTCAGAATGTTCCACAGTTTATTGTGATCCACACAGTCAAAGGCTTTGGCATAGTCAATGAAGCAGAAATAGATGGTTTTCTGAAACTCTCTTGCTTTCTCCATGATCCAGCAGATGTTGGCAATTTGATCTCTGGTGCCTCTGCCTTTTCTAAAACCTGCTTGAACATCTGGGAGTTCACGGTTTACATACTGCTGAAGCCTGGCTTGGAGAATTTTGAGCATGACTTTACTAGCGTGTGAGATGAGTGCAATTGTGTGGTAGTTTGAGCATTCTTTGGCATTGCCTTTCTTTGGGATTGGAATGAAGACTGACCTCTTCCAGTCCTGTGGCCACTGCTGAGTTTTCCAAATCTGCTGGCATATTGAGTGCAGCACTTTCACAGCATCATCTTTCAAGACTTGAAATAGCTCAACTGGAATTCCATCACCTCCACTAGCTTTGTTAGTAGTGATGCTAAGGCCCACTAGACTTCACATTCCAAGATGTCTGGCTCTAAGTCAGTGATCACGTTATCGTGACTATCTTGGTCGTGAAGATCTTTTTTGTACAGTTCTTCTGTGTATTCCTGCCACCTCTTCTTAATATCTTCTGCTTCTGTTAGGTCCATACCATTTCTGTCCTTTATCGAGCCCATCTTTGCATGAAATGTTCCCTTGGAATCTCTAATTTTCTTGAAGAGGTCTCTTGTTTTTCCCATTTTGTTGTTTTTCTCTATTTCTTTGCATTGATCACTGAGGAAGTCTTTCTTATCTCTCCTTGCTACTCTTTGGAACTCTGCATTCAGATGCTTATATCTTTCCTTTTCTCCTTTGCTTTTCGCCTCTTTTCTTTTCACAGCTATTTGTAAGGCCTTCTCAGACAGCCATTTCGCTCTTTTGCATTTCTTTTCCATGGGGATGGTCTTGGTCCCTGTCTCCTGTACAATGTCACGAACCTCCGTCCAGAGTTCATCAGGCACTCTATCAATCAGATCTAGTCCCTTAAATCTATTTCTCACTTCCACTGTATAATCATAAGGGATTTGATTTAGGTCATATCTGAATGGTCTAGTTGTTTTCCCTACTTTCTTCAATTTAAGTCTGAATTTCGCAATAAGGAGTTCATGATCTGAGCCACAGTCAGCTCCTGGTCTTGTTTTCGCTAACTGTATACAGCTTCTCCATCTTTGGTTGCAAAGAATAGAATCAATCTGATTTCGGTGTTGACCATCTGGTGATGTCCATGCGTAGAGTCTTCTCTTGTGTTGTTGGAAGAGGGTGTTTGCTATGACCAGTGCGTTCTCTTGACAAAACTCTATTAGCCTTTGCCCTGCTTCATTCCGTGCTCCAAGGCCAAATTTGCCAGTTACTCCAGGTGTTTCTTGACTTCCTACTTTTGCATTCCAGTCCCCTATAATGAAAAGGACATCTTTTTTGGGTGTTAGTTCTAAAAGGTCTTGTAGGTCTTCATAGAACCGATTAACTTTGGCTTCTTCAGCATTACTGGTTGGGGCATAGGCCTGGATTACTGTAATATTGAATGGTTTGCCTTGGAAACGAACAGAAATCATTCTGTCATTTTTAAGATTGCATCCAGGTACTGCATTTTGGACTCTTTTGTTGACCATGATGGCTACTCCATTTCTTCTAAGGGATTCCTGCCCACAGTAGTAGATATAATGGTCATCCGAGTTAAATTCACCCATTCCAGTCCATTTTAATTCACTGATTCCTAGAATGTCGACGTTCACTCTTGCCATCTCCTGTTTGACCACTTCCAATTTGCCTTGATTCATGGACCTAACATTCCAGGTTCCTATGCAATATTGCTCTTTACAGCACCGGACCTTGCTTCTATCACTGGTCACATCCACGACGGGGTATTGGTTTTGTTTTTGCTCCATCCCTTTATTCCTTCTACAGTTATTTCTCCACTGAGCTCCAGTAGCATACTGGGCACCTACCGACCAGGGGAATTCCTCATTCAGTATCCTATCATTTTGCCCTTTGTCACTGTTCATGGGGTTCTCAAGGCAAGTATACTGAAGTGGTTTGCCATTCCCTTCTCCAGTGGACCACATTCGGCTGTGGTCCATGTGATCAGACGGGCTAGTTTCCTGTGATTATGATTTCAGTGTGTCTGCCCTCTGATGCTCCCTAGCAATACCTACCTTCTTATTTGGGTTTCTCTTACCTTGGTCGTGGAAAAGCTCTTCACAGCCGCTCCAGCAAAGTGCAGCCGCTGTACCTTACCTTGGACCTGGGGTATCTCCTCAAGGCCGGCCCTCCTGCCTTGAAAGCGGAGTAGCTCCTCTCGGCCCTCCTGCGCCCGCGCAGCCACCGCCTGTCGGACGTGGGGTAGCTCCTCTCGGCCGCTGGCCCTGGCCTCAGGCGTGGGGTAGCTCCTCACGGCCGCACCTCTTTGCGTGGTTTGTTGCGCCGGGGCCGGCGTCTTTCGCGTCGTGTCTGCACCGCCGGGCCGGCGTCTTAATCATTATTAATCAAATATTTTACTTCAGATAACTTTTTTAGAAAGACTCTTTTCAACATTCCTTAGAACCTATTTTTCAATGGAGTAATCTTTCAGTTCAGTTCAGTAGTTCAGTGGTATCCGACTCTTTGCGACCCCATGAATCACAGCACACCAGGCCTCCCTGTCCCGGAGTTCACTCAAACTCATGTCCATCGAGTCGGTGATGCCATCCGGCCATCTCATTCTCTGTCGTCCCCTTCTCCTCCCGTTCCCAATCCTTCCCAGCATCAGAGTCTTTTCTAGTGAGTCAACTCGTCACATGAGGTGGCCAAAGTATTGAAGTTTTAGCTTTAGCATCAGTCCTTCCAATGAACACCCAGGATTGATCTTTAGAATGGACTGGTTGGATTTCCTTGCAGTTCAAGGGGCTCTCAAGAGTCTTCTCCAGCACCACAGTTCAAAAGCATCAATTCTTCGGCGATCAGCTTTCTTCACAGTCCAACTCACGCTGCTGCTGCTGCTGCTGCTAAGTCGCTTCAGTCATGTCCGACTCTGTGCAATCCCATAGACGGCAGCTGACCAGGCTCTGCTGTCCCTGGGATTCTCCAGGCAAGAACACTGGAGTGGGTTAGAAACACTAATTTCAAAGACTTACTAATAAAAAATAAGAAATAGGAGTTAAGAACAGGAAGATAGTACAGCTCCCAGGAGAAAAGAGTAGGAATGAATCAAGCAGACTCCACGCTAATTTTAACTTTGCACCTAACTAATGAATGAGGATAGTGTTTTAGCCCTCAGAATCTCAGTGTCCTCATCTAAAGTGGTAACAATGTTTAACCTATTGGTTTATAAGAAGAATTAGATTAGATATAATGAAGTTAAGCACCAAATCTCTATTAGGAATTCCACTTAATTTTGTTTTAAATCAGTTCTAAATTATCATTAATTTTTTTTTTCCAGCTGCTGCTGGTGCTGCTAAGTCACTTCAGTCGTGTCCGACTCTGTGCGACCCCATAGATGGCAGCCGACCAGGCTCCGCTGTCCCTGGGATTCTCCAGGCAAGAACCCTGGATTGGGTTGCCATTTCCTTCTCCTGCAAATGACTGCTGAGGTATTAGATGGCGTCCTCCATATTGGAAGACCCATGGACTATGTGATTTGTGCAGCGACACTTGACCTGCCATGACCTCTTTCCTGTCCCAAGTCCCATACATATTCTATCTACTCATACCGCAGTAGGCTAAAATTATCACCTGTGAAGTCTCTTGGTAAGTGCTTTTTAAAGATAATAAGACTTTTTTTTTTCCTGAAAGAAAACAAAAATGTCACAAATTAGTTTCTGAGCTGTGGAAAAACATAAAAGTATGAGTCTGGAAGGAAGTCGAAGATACACTCAGTTCATTTCAGTTCAGTCGCTCAGTTGTGTCCAACTCTTTGCGACCCCATGAATCACAGAACACCAGGCCTCCCTGTCCATCACCAACTCCCGGAGTTCACTTACGCTCACCTCCATCGAGTTGGTGATACCATCCAGCCATCTCATTCTCTGTCGTCCCCTTCTCCTCCTGCCCCAATCCCTCCCAGCATCAGAGTCTTTTCCAGTGAATCAACTCTTTGCATGAGGTGGCCAAAGTATTGGAGCTTCAGCTTTAGCATCAGTCCTTCCAATGAACACCCAGGATTGATCTCTTTTAGAATGGACTGGTTGGGTCTCCTTGCAGTCCAAGGGACTCTCAAGAGTCTTCTCCAGCACCACAGTTCAAATGCATCAATTCTTCAGCAATCAGCTTTCTTCACAGTCCAACTCTCACATCCATACATGACCATTGGAAAAACCATAGCCTTGACTAGATGGACCTTGGTTGGCAAAGTAATGTCTCTGCTTTTTAATATGCTATCTAGGTTGGTCATAACTTTCCTTCCAAGGAATAAGTGTCTTTTAATTTCATGGCTGCAATCAGCATCCGCAGTGATTTTGGAGCCCCCCAAAATGAAGTCTGACACTGTTTCCACTGTTTCCCCATCTATTTGCCATGAAGTGATGGGACCAGATGCCATGACCTTCGTTTTTTGAATGTTGAGCTTCAAGCCTACACTAGGAGTTAAAAAATTCATTATTTTTCCTTAATGCTTTTACATCATAACAACTGTGAATATATATTTTACTTATTAATCTTATTTATTATTTGTTTCCCCCTCAAGAATTCAAGCTCGGTGAAGGTAATTTCTTTTTTGTTTTCACCTACTGGGTACCTTCAGGGCTTAAAATGATACCTAGCATATCACAGAGGTTGAAATATATATTAAATAAATTAACCAGAGAGGTATAAATAAAAACATATGAAACACAAATACTTATAAAGAAAAAACTGCCAAAAAGAAAATCATATATATATATATATATATAAAAATCTCTGTGGCTTCAGAAGAATTGTATCTTAGGAAATCAACATAAATATATTTCAGTTCAGTTCAGTTCAGTTCAGTCGCTCAGTCATGTCTGACTCTCCGCGACCCCATGAACTACAGCACGCCAGGCCTCCCTGTCCATCACCAACTCCCGGAGTTCACTCAAACTCATGTCCATCGAGTTGGTGATACCATCCAGCCATCTCATTCTCTGTCGTCCCCGCCTCCTCCTACCCCCAATCGCTCCCAGCATCAGAGTCTTTTCCAGTGAGTCAACTCGTCGCATGAGGTGGCCAAAGTATTGCAGTTTCAGCTTTAGCATCAGTCCTTCCAATGAACACCCAGGATCGATCTCCCTTAGAATGGACTGGTTGGATCTCCTTGCGGTACAAGGGATTCTCAAGAGCCTTCTCCAACACAGATTGTATTAATTCCGTGAAAATTAAAAACTGTTCTTCAAAAACAATTTCATAAGAAAATACTTTAATATCTCCCTTTCACCATCAAAAACTTCTGTATGTTATTCATAAGAATCCTACCTAGGCTTGAAAAGTGAAAGTGTTAGTCACTCAATCGTGCCTGACTTTTTGAGATGCAATGTACTATATAGCCTGCCTGGCTCCCCTGTCCATGGGATTTCCCAGAGAAGACTGGAGTGGGTTGCCATTTCCTTCTTCAGGGGACCCTCCTGATCCAGGGATCGAAGGCAGGAATCCAGGCAAATTCTTTACCATCTGAGTCACCAGGGAAGCCCCTGCTGCTGCTGCTGCTTCTAAGTCGCTTCAGTCGTGTCCGAGTGCGACCCCATATACAGCAGCACACCAGGCTCCCCCTTCCCTGGGATTCTCCAGGCAAGAGTACTGGAGTGGGTTGCCCTTTCCTTCTCCAGTGCATGAAAGTGAAAAGTGAAAGTGAAGTTGCTCAGTCGTGTCTGACTCTTAGCGACCCCATGGACTGCAGCCTACCAGGCTCCTCTGCCCATGGGATTTACCTAGGCTTAAATGAATACAAAACTGATTTAAATTTTATGAGAATTTTTTGCAAAATATGGAAAAACTAGTAGCAAAAAGTCATCACTGGGCACTTGAAAAAAGTGTGATGAGTAATACAAAGTGAGAGGAGTAAAGATATCATTAGCCCCAAGAGTGAGGAGAAGAGGACATAGATTGATTTAAATAAACATGGACACAGTTACCAATAACATTTGTAAGTGGCAGCTAAAAGAAACTATGATATACTTAAATTAGAATTGATTAAGGACATGAACTAGGGGCCCCACTTCACATGTCCCTTTTGGATTCTGTGAGCAACACCATGTGGAAAATTCATATTATTCAAAGGTCTTACCCCAGATATCAGTTCACAGCTTTCTATATCCCTATGCTAAATAATAAAGCATTATCACAGATATAAAATAATTCCCATAAGTCTGCATGCCATAAACCAGGTAATTTGGCAAGAAATTGCATTCCTTAAACACCATGTGTAAAATTTTTCCAAAACAGTGCAGGTATTATTACTCCCTAACATGTGGTAAGATATCTCTCTCTCTTTTTTTTTTTAGAATCAGTTTGCACAGGTTAGATTCTTCATTTTTTAAATTCATTCATCCATTCAATTAAAATGTTTTGGGCACTCAGGTACCATGCTAGTTACAGGATCTAAAGAGAATTTATCCACCTCAAGAGATTCACAATTTAGAAATACGAATGTATGATAAAACAACTAGCATTACAATTGGATAAACACTATGGCTTTAACAAATTGTCTTTTGTTACACAAAAGACGTGGACTGAATCTTGAAGGACCACAATAAAAATATTATTTCTTCTTTATGTATTTGATGTGATTAACCCCAGTAGTCAGATAAGATATACCTAATAAATATGCTCTGTGACAATGAAATGCTAACTTTCATTATATTGTTTCCACAGTTACTATTAGAATACAGAAAATATTTTAACTCCATAAGTACATTTAATTTAGTCTTTTAGTAAATCAGTTACAGTTGAAAATCTTCAAAGTCTTTTATATTGCTCCAAATAAAACACAAATCTGCTCTCCCGAATTCAACAGGAAAAGGTCTGTTTCTAAGAAAGCATTTGAGTATATATTTTATTTGTACAACATATTCATTCAGGGCATATATGCTAGGTAAATCTGCAGACCTCTTTACTATAAAAAGTTATGCAAGAAATACATACCCCTGATATTCCCTAGAGGAAAGACTTCAAAAGCATTGCTTTTAAATAGGGATAGAATTTCCAGAGAAGTTCTTTATATCCCTGATTTCAAGCTAGACATCTGTAAGAAGAGAGAAATTTGAATTTGTTGGGAAATAAATGAAAACAAATTCTGCACTTGATGAATATTACTGAGTCCTCAAACTAGATGCCTGTCAGAAATAAGTCATCTGCAGCAGTAAAAATTTTTTAAATTTACACAACACATTCTTCCAAAGAATTCATTTAGCACTATGTTGGAAAATGTTAAGAAAAGCAATATTATACTTTAAAAAGATACAGAAAGTGGAAAATGAAACTGGTTATGTCTACCTAGCAAGACAATAGACCATTTTAAGTCAGGAGTGAAATCAACCAAGCAACAAATTTTACTGACTTAACTCAGGTAATTGGGCACTTGTTTGAGATAAATAAATCAAGAAGCTTTTAGCACAATCTACATGGATCATCAGATTGTTTTGAATAAAGATGAACTAATATTCCAGGGCATTTTATTGAAAGTTAAGCATTTTAAAAGATGTTATTTTGAACTAAAAAAAAAAAAAAATAGCAGTAGACACCTTCAGATATGAAAATTAAATTACTTAATAGCAAAATGTACCTGAAAGTATATAGGAAAATATCACATCAGAAACAGTAATGAAAATCATTGTTAACAAACTGCCAAATGATAGTATTGAGACCTCAATTTTCTTCTTTATCTGTTATGTTTTTATTGAGCTGCTTCTTTGTATCAAGCATGGTTCTGGGCTTTGGAGGAATTTCAAGGTAAATAACAACGTCAAAAAAAGACTTCATTTACAAAGTTTTGTTCAGTGAGGATATTGCTTTTTGTAAAATTTGTTGCTTGAAAATCCAGTCAATTATTTCCTCTTAAGATGGCAGATATGAGGGACAGGGAAGCCTGGAGTGCTGCAGTCCATAGGGTCACAAAGAGTTGGACATGACTTAGAGGCCGAACAACAGCAAAACATGAAATTTAAGAAGTAATAATACGGACAAAAGTTGTATTAATTATCTTTTAACTCTTTTATAACTCTAGTTTTCTGAAGTGTTTTATTATATATATATATATGAAAAATATAATTTATATATCATATATATATGTATTATACAGTCCGCAGAATTCTCCAGGCCAGAATACTAGAGTGGGTAACCTTTCCCTTCTCCAGGGTATCTTCCTAAACTAGGAATCGAACCCAGTTCTCCTGCATTGCAGGTGGATTCTTTACCAGCTGAGCTACCAGGGAAGCCCAAGAATACTGGAGTGGGTAGCCTATCCCTTCTCCAGTGGATCTCCCTGACCCAGGAATTTAACTGGGGTCTCCTGCACTTTAGGCAGATTCTTTACCAACTGAACTATCTTTTTACCAACTGAGCTATGTATAAAAGCCCAATTTTATATATATGAAAATATATTTTATATATCATATGACATTCATATCAATATATTTATACAAAAAGTTTCAATATGCTTAAACGCATTTGACATTTATATATTAATATTATATACTTTATAATTTATATAAATAAATTGTGCTTAGTCACTCAGTTGTGTCCAACTCTTTGTAACCCCATGGTTGCATAGCCAGGCTTCTCTGTCCATGGAATTTTCCAGGCAAGAAGACTGGAACGGGTTGCCGTTTTCTCTTTCAGGGGATCTTCCTGACCCAGTGATTGAACCCTTGGCTCCTGGGTCTCTTGCATTGGCAAACAGATTCCTTACCACTGTGTCACCTGGGAAACCCCATATAAATAAATAAATAAATATAGTTACATTGCAATATCCAAAGACAGACTAAAATTGACCCAGTAAAGCTTCTGAAAAAATACTATTTTGTGAACTAGTATATGGTCATTTTCATTGTAATAGGGCAAAGTTTAGCATAGATTCTCAGTGGAGTGAAGAAATAGCCTTGTCATTTTATGTTTATTAAAGTTCTTAAAAGCAACTTCAGTGACTATTTAATACATTTTTATTTACGATGACTAAATAATTTAAGTGGCTGATTCCAATCTCCATTTTAAATTAAACACAAAAATAATCCATACGCCTAGATAAAACATTTTCAGGGAAAGATGTAAGGCAGAGATTTGTAATTGTCTTTTAGACAATTTATAATATTTAACATTTCAAAATACAGCTAAATTTGGTAGCAACATATTTGAAATAGACTTGAGACTGCATATTGTTGGGCTCCCCAAGTGGTACAGTGGTAAAGAATCTGCCTTCCAATGAGGAGACTCAAGAAATGTGGGTTTAGTCCCTGGTTCAGGAAAATCTCATGGAGGAGGAAATGGCAACTTACTCCAGTATTCTTACCTGAAAAATTACATGGACAGAGAAGCCTGGCAGGCTAAAGTCCATGGGGTCACAAAGAGTCAGAATACTAAAAAAAAAACACTAATTCAATGATTTTTTTTTTTTGCTTTAGCTATCATTCAGTTCAGTTCAGTTCAGTCACTCAGTCGTGTCCGACTCTTTGCCACCCCATGAATCACAGCACGCCAGGCCTCCCTGTCCATCACCAACTCCCTGAGTTCACTCAAACTCATGTCCATACAGTCGGTTATGCCACCCAGCCATCTCATTCTCTGTCGTCCCCTTCTCCTCCCGCCCCCAACCTTTCCCAGCATCAGAGTCTTTTCCAGTGAGTCAACTCGTCGCATGAGGTGGCCAAAGTATTGCATTAAACATCTGTATAAATGAAAATCTGATACAAAACCTTAAAGGAGCATACTTAATTTTGTTTCAATCAAATAACAAGAGCAAGAACAAAAGATTATGCATTTGTATTAAATCCTTAGAACAAATTAAATAAAGAAATACAGTAGGGAAAATTTAACTAAGAAAAAATTCTAGAAATATATAGAATAGGCGTAAAAGTTAAGAAATCCAAATTCTAGTCCTAACTATATTTGGAACTAGTAGTGGGGCCTTAGTAAAGAAAACATTCTGATTTCAAAGTATTTGTCTATGCACCAAATTAGAATTGAAATAGATGTCACAAAGCCCCAATCTTCTGCAACCATGATAGGCATTGCAAATGGATCCCAGCCCTCCTAGCTCTTGTGCCCAAACAGGTGTCTCACTCATTCTCATCCTACAACTTCAAGCAGGTCAGTTCAGTTCAGTTCAGTCACTCAGTCGTGTCCAACTCTTTGCGACCCCATGAATCACAGCATGCCAGGCCTCCTGTCCATCACCAACTCCCAGAGTTCACTCAGACTCATGTCCATCGAGTCGGTGATGCCATCCAGCCATCTCATCCTCTGTCGTCCCCTTCTCCTCCCACCCCCAATCCCTCCCAGCATCAGGGTCTTTTCCAGTGAGTCAACTCTTCGCATGAGGTGGCCTAGCAGCTAATTGACACTAGAGAAGAAATAATTTTGACATCTTTTGGTTAGATAAGCTCTAGTATGTCTTTTTTTTTTCCTATAATAATTTGATTTTATTGTAAAAACCAGAGAGTCACCTATAAATTTTACATACACACACATAAACAATGGAAGAAATTTTACTAACCAGTTTTTTAATTTTCAAGATAAAGAGCATCTGGTTTATAAGAGACTCACTTTTTAAAATTATTATAATGCCACATCTTGCAAATAACATTTCTTAACTCTAGGTGTCAGTTCTTCATCTGCATGTTCTGTAAATAATTGTTCTGTAACAGAGTATAACCAAATTCCAGTTTTCAGTGAGCCTAGTACTTTGTGTACCTGTGTATGCCTGACATTCAGAAACAGGATCATTCCATCTAGTGGCCAGGGCCTAAGGCAAAAATCAAGCAGCTATTTAAACTAATGACAGTTGAAAATTAATTCGATTTGAGTGACTTAAGTATCACAAAGGCAGAATAAATTGCAGAATTAGAAGGTCAAGATATCTGACTTAAAAAGATATCTTCTTATCTTTATACAAGGTAAAGTATTCATTCAACAAATATGTCAGAAGCCCAAGCACTCTTTCAGGTCATCAACTGGTGTTACAGTATTAAACAAAACTGACACAATCTCTGGCTTTCCAATGCTGAGATTCTAGTGTATGTTGACTGAAAAAAATTATACAACTTAAAAACTGAGAATTATGTTTTATTCGTTGAACTTTTTGAAGACACATGCTTGGAAGGCAGACTTGCTTCGAAGACGAAAGGGAAGAGCCAGGATACATAGCGTAGGGGAGTTTTGCAACAACAAATAGAAAAAAACAAGTAGTTGGAACATCAAAATATTACTGCTAATTAAAGAAAGGCAAATATCTCAGGTTAATGAATTTAGCACTTTTCTATGGGAAGATGCAAGAGTCTGGGATCACTGGAATTGTTTCTTCGATATATGCCTTAACTATCTAGGGCCAGTACTCTGTTCTTCTCCAGCCTGAATCCCCTCAGGGTGCATGGTCAGGGTGAATACAGTGGCTGATGGCTTATACCCACAATATTCTTTGCTTACTAATATAGCAGGTGACATTCTTCATCCATATGTAAGAGTAGGGAAATATATATATAATTATAATTTACAAGGTTAATTAAATTATTATTATTAATAGTAAGGGCGGACATGAAACGTATGTTGAGAAAATGGATCTCTAAGCTAAATCTTGAAAAATAAGAACTTAGTTGGGGCTTTGAGGAGAAAAACATGGACAATTTTTAAATATATTTCATTGAAAATGAAATATGACTGGGTAAAGGACTACATTTAGCACATAAAAGAGATAGAGTTTGTCTTCAAATTTTGGGCTGTGCTTCTGCTTAGTTGTTCAGTCGTGTGCAACTCTTTGTGACCTTTTGGACTGTAGCTCCTCTGTCCGTGGAATTTTTCAGGCAAGAATAGTGGAGTGGGTTGCTATTTTCTTCTCCAGGGAATCTTTCTGACCCAGAGATTGAACCCAAGCCTTCTGTGTCTCCTTCATTGCAGGTGGATTCTTTACCTGCTGAGCCATCGGGGAAGCTCCTGGGTGGGTGGAGGTATAATTGACTGAACTGGATAATAAAAGGAAGGAAAGATTTGGAGGAAAGCTTGAGTTCAGCTTTTGGAATCAGATATTTATAATAACAATAACACCTTTAAGAGATAATGCCAAGTAGTAACTAATACATGAGCCGGGAAATTAGAAAGGAGTCCAGAATGGTATTTAAATTTGAGGACCATCAGCATGCGTATTGCATTTAAAACCATGGGAATGGATGAAATTGCCTAGAGAGATCATTCTGCATGAGAGGTTATAAAGTCTATAAATGAGTCTTGAGGATTTCTAGGGATTTTATAGAAACTATTCCTCAAATGCAGTCTGTGAAATAAGTGTCAGCATTCCTTGAATGCTTCTTAGAAATGCAGTGTCTCAGGAGCCACTCCAGACCTGTTGACTCATATCTTGCATTTAGAAGACCTCTTGATAATTAACATGTTAAATTTTGAGAAGCACTTCAGAGTAGGTGTTGGGAAAGGAAACTGAGAAAAGAAAAGAAAAAAGGAGAACCATGAAAATATGGTGTCATGAAGGCCACTGGGAAAGACGACATGAAAACGTTTAAGGAGTAATCACTACTTGCAATGATGTTGGGAGGATATTAAGATGACAGAATGAGTGTGCCTTAGATTTAACAGCGTGGGGTTTGATAAGTGATATTACCCCGAGCAGTTCTGATGGAGAAAAGCAAATGGAAGCCAAGAATTAGCTTAGTTGAAAAATGAATGGAAAGTGATGAAAAGGCAACAAACACATGGAGAAAACTCTTTCAGGAAGTTTGCACTTGAAGGAGAGTGAGGCTAGGTCAAGAGGTGAAATGAATGAGAGGCTGCAGAGGGAGTCAAAGTGGATGCTATCAACACAAGCAATAGATGATGGGTGACATTTAAACGTTAATAAGAATAATCAACTACAAAAATATTTGTAAGCATATAGGAGGTGGATAAATTGAAGGAGCTCAGTATGACAAAAAGGAAAAGCAAGGAATTCAAAGTAAACATGAGGAGTTTATCTTTTAGATGTGAGGATGTTTTCTTTATTGTTAGAGGAGAAGAAAAGTATATAGATGACCACAGGTTCAGAGATATGGGTAGAGGGATGATTAAGGAATGTACGTCCAATGTTTCTAATATGAAAGAAAGTCATTTGCTAAAAATGAAAGTGGAAAGGTTGTCAAATATTTGATAAAAGGAAATCTTTCATCTTGTTAAATAAAAATTATTAAATTGGTAACAACTCTTCCAGGTTTTAACTAGCTCAGTTTTACAGATAAGAAATTTCAAGAACAATCTTGAATACCAACTCAGTAAATTTACTTCAGATCCATTCTTTATCAACTACAAAGACAATTTTTTTTGTGGAGAGAATTTACTAGAAAAACACAGAATAAAATTCATAGTGATGAATTTTAACAACCATTGACCGTATTGTACTATAACCAGCAAAACACTGTCCTCAGACAAATGAAAATTGACTTGATCTCACTGACTCAATTTTTGTCTTCACATTAAATATATTCATGTGGACCATTAAGAGAACATAATACTAATTACTAACAGCAAAAGTAATTAACCTTTGCATAACAGTTCATAAGGCATTTTAACATACTTTATTTTACTATGTATTATCCCATAAAATTTATTTACTAACTAAATACATTTTCTTATAAAAAAAAGAGTTTTTTTAAGATTTTTTGATGTTGGATAAGAAGCAAATTCTATTAGGATGGTTTATCTCTCATAATACTGTTGTGCAGTCAAATTAAATAAAATATATGAAAATACATTATTCCAAAAGAAATTTAAAACCCCAATATTAAGAATACAAAAAGAAAAAGTTCAGGAAAAGAATATCATTGTAATTTTCAAAACCATGAGCAAAGTCCTGACTTACCACTCAATGGATTCTGATGAAAGTTGTATTTTATGGTAATACCAACTTTAGGGTTGACCATAAATAATTAGTGAAAGTATCCATTGGTTAGAAGAATACTTTTGAGATAACTATTCTCAATTCTATGAAATAAGAAACTTCCATAGGAAGCTATTCAGTACACTGTAAAACAACATGTTCTAAGAAAAGCTTAGGAGATTCTTGGAAGATTACACAACCCTTTAATGTTACCAGGACAGTAGAAAACTTAAGAGATGCCACTATTCGGTTTGGTAGCAGCAAGGTCCGGTGCTGTAAAGAGCAATATTACATAGGAACCTGGAATGTTAGGTCCATGAATCAAGGCAAATTGGAAGCGGTCAAACAGGAGATGGCAAGAGTGAACATAGACATTCTAGGAATCAGTGAATTAAAATGGACTGGAATGGGTGAATTTAACTCAGATGACCATTATATCTACTACTGCGGGCAGGAATCCCCTAGAAGAAATGGAGTAGCCATCATGGTCAACAAAAGAGTCTGAAATGCAGTACTTGGATGCAATCGTAAAAACAACAGAATGATTTCTGTTGGTTTCCAAGGAAAATCATTCAATATTACAGTAATCCAGGCCTATGCCCCAATCAGTAACGCTGAAGAAGCCGAAGTTGAACGGTTCTATGAAGACCTACAAGACCTTTTAGAACTAACACCCAAAAAAGATGTCCTTTTCACTATAGGGGACTGGAATGCAAAAGCAGGAAGTCAAGAAACACCTGGAATAACCGGCAAATTTGGCCTTGGAGCACAGAATGAAGCAGGGCAAAGGCTAATAGAGTTTTGTCAAGAGAACGCACTGATCATAGCAAACACCCTCTCCCAACAACACAAGAGAAGACTCTACACATGGACATCACCAGATGGTCAACACCGAAATCAGATTGATTCTATTCATTGCAGCCAAAGATGGAGAAGCTCTATACAGTTAGCAAAAACAAGACCAGGAGCTGACTGTGGCTCAGATCATGAACTCCTTATTGCCAAATTCAGACTGAAATTGAAGAAAGTAGGGAAAACCACTAGACCATTCAGATATGACCTCAATCAAATCCCTTATGATTATACAATGGAAGTGAGAAATAGATTTAAGGGACTAGATCTGATAGATAGAGTGCCTGATAAACTCTGGACGGAGGTTCGTGACATTGTACAGGAGACAGGGACTAAGACCATCCCCACGGAAAAGAAATGCAAAAAAGCAAAATGGCTGGCTGAGGAGGCCTAACAAATAGCTGTTAAGAGAAGTGAAAAGCAAATGAGAAAAGGAAAGATATAAGCATCCGAATGCAGAGTTCCAAAGAATAGCAAGGAGAGATAAGAAAGCTTTCCTCAGTGATCAATGCAAAGAAATAGAGGAAAACAACAGAATAGGAAAAACAAGAGATCTCTTCATGAAAATTAGAGATTCCAAGGGAACATTTCATGCACAGATGGGCTCGATAAAGGACAGAAATG
Organism: Moschus berezovskii; assembly: GCF_049115385.1. Lineage (NCBI taxonomy): Eukaryota > Metazoa > Chordata > Mammalia > Artiodactyla > Moschidae > Moschus > Moschus berezovskii. The sequence continues at coordinate 41,337,726 of NC_142475.1, forward strand.
GTATGGACCTAACAGAAGCAGAAGATATTAAGAAGAGGTGGCAAGAATACACAGAAGAACTATACAAAAAAGATCTTTACGACCAAGATAGTCAAGATAACATGATCACTGACCTAGAGCCAGACATCTTAGAATGTGAAGTCAAGTGAACCTTAAAAGCATCACTACGAACAAAGCTAGTGGAGGTGATGGAATCCCAGTTGAGCTATTTCAAATCTTGAAAGATGATGCTGTGTAAGTGCTACACTCAATATGCCAGCAAATTTGGAAAACTCAGCAGTAGCCACAGGACTGGAAAACGTCAGTCTTCATTCCAATCCCAAAGAAAGACAATGCCAAAGAATGCTCAAACTACCGCACAATTGCACTCACCTCACACGCTAGTAAAGTCATGCTCAAAATCCTCCAAGCCAGGCTTCAGCAATATTTGAACCGTGAACTCCCAGATGTTCAAGCAGGTTTTAGAAAAGGCAGAGGCACCAGAGATCAAATTGCCAACATCCGCTGGATCATGGAGAAAGCAAGAGAGTTCCAGAAAAACATCTATTTCTGCTTCATTGACTATGCCAAAGCCTTTGACTGTGTGGATCACAATAAACTGCGGAACATTCTGAAAGAGATGGGAATACCAGACCACCTGACCTGCCTCTTGACAAACCTGTATGCAGGTCAGGAAGCAACAGTTAGAACTGGACATGGAACAACAGACTGGTTCCAAATAGGAAAAGGTGTAGGTCAAGGTTGTATATTGTCACCTTGCTTATTTAACTTATATGCAGAGTACATCATGAGGAACGCTGGGCTGGAAGAAGCACAAGCTGGAATCAAGATTGCTGGGAGAAATATCAATAACCTCAGATATGCAGATGACACTACCCTTATGGCAGAAAGTGAAGAGGAACTCAAAAGCCTCTTGATGAAAGTGAAAGAGGAGAGTGAAAAGGTTGGCTTGAAGCTCAACATTCAGAAAACAAAGATCATGGCATCTGGTCCCATCACTTCATGGGAAATAGATGGAAAAACAGTGGAAACAGTGTCAGACTTAATTTTTTTGGGCTCCAAAATCACTGCAGATGCTGATTGCAGCCATGAAATTAAAAGACGCTTTCTCCTTGGAAGGAAAGTTATGACCAACCTAGATAGCATATTAAAAAGCAGAGACATTACTCTGCCAACAAAGGTCCGTCTAGTCAAGGCTATGGTCTTTCCCGTGGTCATGTATGGATGTGAGAGTTGGACTGTGAAGAAAGCTGATCGCCGAAGAATTGATGCTTTTGAACTGTGGTGTTGGAGAAGACTTTTGAGAGTCCCTTGGACTGCAAGGAGATCCAACCAGTCCATTCTAAAGGAGATCAATCCTGGGTGTTCATTGGAAGGACTGATGCTAAAGCTGAAACTCCAATACTTCGGCCATCTCATGCGACGAGTTGACTCACTTGAAAAGACTCTGATGCTGGGAAAAGTTGGGGGCAGAAGGAGAAGGGGACGACAGAGAATGAGATGGCTGGATGGCATCACCGACTCTGTGGACATGAGTTTGAGTGAACTCCGGGAGTTGGTGATGGACAGAGGCCTGGTGTGCTGTGATTCCTGGTGTCGCGGAGAGTCGGACACGACTGAACGACTGAACTGAACTGAAAACACAATTGGGAAAATATCCATATGCCTTATGCCAGATATAAGAGGAAATCATAACCACGAGGAGTGACACAAAAGATGAATGGTTTGGGCACCTAAAAACAATGATTGCCAACTCTGCAAGAAACATCCTGAGGGCTTAGGGCAGTAAAAACGATCAAATAAACAATTCATGTTTGTCAACAGGCCAAACCATGTGCTAACTAAACCAATCTTTCTTCAAATCTACAGACAAAACTATTATCTCTTAGGAAGCTTGATGATTCATGCCTATGAAATAACAGGAAAAGTAGGAGGCTACTAAAAATATGAATAATGAAAACTCAGCAGCAATATACCCATTCTTTCCAGAAGAATTTAGAGTTTGACCTCTTTATCTTTTACATAGTACCTATTTCCTTCTCCAGGAGATCTTCTCTACCCAGGGATCAAACCCAGGTCTCCTGTATTTCAGGCAGATTTTTTACCATTTGAGTCACCGGGGAAGCACCCTTCATTTTCTCCTTATATTTTACTTTTACACAGCAGCACACTGTCCAGACTTGTTATAGCCTTTCTTCCAAGGAGCAAGCATCTTTTAATTTCATGACTGCAGTCACATTCCATAGTTATTCCAGATGCCAAGAAAATAAAATCTGTCACTATTTCCATTGTTTCCCCATCCATTTGCGATAAAGTGATGGGACTGGATGCCATGATCTTCCTTTTTATAATGTTGAGTTTTATCTTTTTCACTTTCTTCTTACACTCTCCTCAAGAAGCTCTTTAGCTCCTCTTCACTTTTTTCCATTAAATCGATATCATCTGCATATCTCAGGTTGTTGCTATCTCTCCTTGGCAGTCTTGATTCCAGCTTGTCATTCATCCACCCAGCATTTCACATGATGTACTCTGGATATAAATTAAATGAACAGAGTGACAATATACAGCCTTGTCATCCTCCTTTTTCAATTGTAAACCAGTCCATTGGTCTATGTCTGCTTCTAACTATTGCTGCTTATCTTGCATACAGGCTGCTCAGGTCTGGTATTTCCAGCTCTTCAAGAATTTTCCACAGTTTGTTGTGATCTACAAAGTCAAAAACATATTACCTTCAAAATTTTTAAGTTATAACTGTTTTTATTTTCTTTTTTAGTTTATATTTTACATTGGAATTATTGTTTTTGTTTAGTCATTAAGTCCTGTCTGACTCTTTTGCCAGCCCATGGACTGTAGCCCCCAAGACTCCTCTACCCATGGGATTTCCCAGGCAAGAATAGTGGAGTGGGTTGCCATTGCCTTTTCCAGGGTATCTTCCCAACCCAGGGATTGAACCCACATCTCCTGCACTGGCAGGCAGATTCTTTCCCACTAAACCATATGGGAAGTCCAAAATTCCATGTGTCATAAAATTTTGAACTCAATCCAAAGCAGAAGAAAATGTGACCCAAGATCAAAGAAGAAACTCTCAACAGAGGATGAAATATGAATACTCCTGATGTCAAATTATCCTACAGGGACATTGAAATAACTATAAAAAGTGCTAACTTGTCCATTCAGTTCAGTTCAGTCACTCAGTCGTGTCCAACTCTTTGTCACCCCATGGACTGCAGCATGACAGGCCTCCCTGTCCATCACCAACCCCTGGAGTTTACTCAAAATCATGTCCATTGAGTCAGTGATGTCATCCAACCATCTCAGTCTCTGTTGTCCCCTTCTCCTTCCACCTTCAATCTTTCCCAGCATCAGGATCTTTTCAAATGAGTCAGTTCTTCACATCAGGTGGCCAAGGATTGGAGTTTCAGCTTCAACATCAGTCTTTCCAATGAATATTCAGGACTGATTTCCTTTATGATGGACTGGTTGGATTTCCTTGCTGTCCAAGGGATGCTCAAGAGTCTTCTCCAACACCACAGTTCAAAAGCATCAATTCTTAGGTGCTCAGCTTTCTTTATAGTCCAACTCTCAAATCCATACACAACTACTGGAAAAACCATAGTTTGGACTCAGTTCAGTTCAGTCGCTCAGTCGTGTCCAACTCTTTACGACCCCATGAATCACAGCACGCCAGGCCTCCCTGTCCATCACCAACTCCCGGAGCTCATTCAAACACATGTCCATCGAGTCGGTGATGCCATCCAGCCATCTCATTCTCTGTCGTCCCTGTCTCCTCCCACCCCCAATCCCTCCCAGCATCAAACTCTTTTCCAGTGAGTCAACTCATCGCATGAGGTGGCCAAAGTATTGGAGTTTCAGCTTCAGCCTCAGTCCTTCCAATGAATACCCAGGATTGATCTCCTTTAGAATGGACTGGTTGGATCTCCTTGCAGTACAAAGGACTCTCAAGAGTCTTCTCCAGCACCACAGTTCAAAAGCATCAATTCTTCAGCGATCAGCTTTCTTCACAGTCCAACTCTCACATCCATACATGACCATGGGAAAAACCATAGCCTTGACTAGACGGACCTTGTTTGGACTAGATGGACCTTTGTTGGCAAAATAATATCTCTGCTTTATAATATGATGTCTAGGTAGGTCATAACTTTTCTTCCAAGAAGCAAGTGTCTTTTAATTTCATGGCTGCAGTCACCATTTGCAGTGATTTTGGAGCCCAAGAAAGTAAAGTCTGTTACTGTTTCCACTGTTTCCCCATCTATTTGCCATGAAGTGATGGGACCAGATGCCATTATCTTAATTTTCTGAATGTTGAGTTTTAAGTCAACTTTTTCACTCTCCTCTTTCACTTTCATCAAGAGACCCTTTAGTTCTTCTTCACTTTCTGCCACAAGTGTGGTGTCATCTGCATATCATACTTCTCCTGGAAATTTTTATTCCAGCTTGTGCTTCATTTATCCTGGCATTGTGCATGATGTACTCTGTATATAAGTTAAATAAGCAGGGTGACAATATATAACCTTGACGTACTGCTTTTCCTATTTGGAACCAGTCTGTTATTCCATGTCCAGCTCTAGCTGTTGCTTCTTGACCTGAGTACAGATATCTCAGAAGGCAGATCAGATGGTCTGGTATTCCCATCCCTTTAAGAATTTTACACAGTTTGTTGTGATCTACACAGTCAAAGGTTTTGGCATAGTCAATAAAGCAGAAATAGATGTTTTTCTGGAACTTTCTTGCTTTTTCAATGATCCAGTGGATGTTGGCAATTTGATCTCTGGTTTCTCTGACTTTTCTAAATCCAGCTTGAACATCTGGAAGTTCATGATTCACATACTATTGAAGTCTGACTAGGAGAAGAGCATTACTTTGTTAGCATGTGAGATGAGTGCAATTGTGTGGTAGTTTGAGCATTCTTTGACATTGCCTTTCTTTGGGATTGGAATGAAGACTGACCTTTTCCAGTCCTGTGGCCACTGCTGAGTTTTCCAAATTTGCTGGCATATTCAATGGAGCACTTTCACAGCATCATCTTTTAAGACTTGAAATTGCTCAAATGGAATTTCATCACCCCCACTAGCTTTGTTGATAGTGACGCTTCCTAAGTCCCACTTGACTTCTCATTCCAGGATGTCTGGCTCTAGGTGAGTGATCACACGGTCATGATTATCTGGGTTGTGAAGATCTTATTTGTATAGTTCTGTGTTTTCTTGCCACCTCTTATTATCTTCTGTTTCTGTTAGGTCCATACCATTTCTGTCCTTTATCGAGCCCATCTTTTCATGAAATGTTCCCTTGGTTTTTCTAATTTTCTTGAAGAGATCTCCAGTCTTTCCCATTCCATTGTTTTCCTCTATTTCTTTGCATTGATCACTGAGGAAGGCTTTCTTATCTTTCCTTGCTGTCCTTTGGAACTCTGCATTCAAATAGGTATATCTTTCCTTTTCTCCTTTTGCTTCTCTTCTTTTCACAGCTATTTGTAAGGCCTCCTTAGACAACTATTCATCCATTAAACATAAGTAAAAAATTCTCCAAGTGAGACAGGATTGATTGTGGAAAGAAAGGAAGGCAAGAAAGTTATGTTCTTATACTTGCAGAAGAATGGGATCAGAAGCCATCAGTTCACAAGCTTCTTTAGTAACTATTTCCATTGCAGCACTCATTGTATCATTTATTTCTGTTTCTTCAAGGAGTCTCTCGGAGAAGGCAATGGCAATCCACTCCAGTACTCTTGCCTAGAAAATCCCATGGATGGAGGAGCCTGGTAGGCTGCAGTCCATGGGGTTGCTAAGGGTCGGACACAACTGTGCAACTTCACTTTCACTTTTCACTTTCACACATTGGAGAAGGAAATGGCAACCCACTCCAGTGTTCTTGCCTGGAGAATCCCAGGGAAGGGGGAGCCTGGTGGGCTTCCGTCTATGAGGTCACACAGTCGGACATGACTGAAGTGACTTAGCAGCAGCAGCAAGGAGTCTCTACATATCATGAAGACAAGAACTTCATTATCTTGACCACTACTCTATCTTCAAGGTCATCATAGTACCTGGTACAGCATAAGTGCTAAACAAAACTGTGCTGAACAGATAAAGAATAAGAAATAAAAAGGTTAATAGTGACTTCATTGGGAGAAAAGTAAAGAAAAGAAAGAAAATTCATTAAAAATTAAACAATATCTGTGGATTGCCAAAAGAGTATCTTAATTCTTAATTTACTTCTAGTGAGTGTATAAAACACTGCGAAGAGCTTAATGGAATTCTATAAAGTGTATACCTTGTTGAATTAAATACTGAATTCCTTGTGTCATCCTAACTGAACCATTTTAGCCCAACTGTAGAACTTTACTGTAAATAAAACTTTTAAAATATATACATAAAATCTTAAACACCGTAATTTCACTAATCATCAATCATTAGTTGCAGCAAAATTCACTCTAATGTGTGAACTTTACTTCAGTCACCTTATTAGCCTCAAAATGTGAAAACTACAAAGCACACAAATCTTGAGAGAAGGTCTTCAAGGCAGCATTCTAGGTTGCATAGTGAGGAAATGACTGGAGAATTGCTAGGCAGGATGCAGTGAAGCCATGTGGAAGACAAAAGAGAAAGGAGGAGGTGGTATTTCTCTTGGTCAATGTCTTCGACCAGCTTTGCGTGCATGCGTGCTCAGTCACTTCAGTTGTGTCCAGCTCTTTGAGGCCCAGTGGACTGTAGCCTGCCAGGTTCCTCATGTCCATGGCACCCTCTAGACAAGAATACTGGAGTGGGTTGCCATTTCCTCCTCCAAGGGATCCTCCCAACCCAGGGATCCTCCCAACCCAGGGATCAAACCCATGTGTCCTATGTCTCCTGTGTTACAGGAATTCTTTACCGAGTCACCTTTGAAGTCCTTCAAGCAGCTTTACTTCACACACAAACCTTCATGTCAGTATTTCAAAGTCTACTTCCATTAAAAGTGAAAGAAATTTATAAAAATAAAAAAATGATGGATTTCAATGATATCATGTAGGGAGCATAGGGGAGAATAAATTCAGGTAAGAAAAATAATTTTTCTTCATCTGGAATCCTTATTCTAGTAATAAAGATTTCCCTCTGAACTCTGTCAAAAGGATGGTGGCTGGTTGGTTTTTTTGTTTGTTTTTTGTTTGTTTGTTTTTGTCTTGGTAATCTCTAGCCAAAAAGAAATTTTATTAAAAAAAGAAGGAAGAAAAGTGAAAGTAATAAAGAAGTGAAAAGAAAAAGAAAAGAAAATGTGGGATATCTTAAACAAAATCCCAGAAGAGTCTCTGAACAGGAAACACAATAAGAAGGCAAAGCTGTGTTAATGATCAGGTTCAGCCCTTAGTTATGATTTCCCTTTTATCTCTTGTATTGAATCTCTACAATAAGAAAAAGAGAAAGGCTCTGCTACTCAATTCAATTTCATGGCTAAACAGCACCATCTGTTAAAGGGGTATGATGGCACAAGAGTATTTACTGTAGGAGAATGTTCCCACTTCCTCTGTACCCCCTTAAAACCTTGATATGATTTATTACTTGATGTTTGCTCTTAGGGCTTAGAAGTGAACAACTGCATCTGGCTTCTAGTAATTCAGATGGCAAAGAATCTGCTTGCAATGCAGGAGATACGGGTTTGATCCCTAGGTCAGCAAGATCCCCTGGAGAAAGGAATGGCAACCCACTACAGTATTCTTGCCTGGACAATTCCGTGGACAGACTATGGGGTAGCAAATAGTCAGACATGACTGAATGACTGAAATGATGCCAATATTAATAAAGTACTACAAATGCATCATTTGTTTAGAAGAAATAATCCAATTTGGTAGGAAAATGGTTAATTGTAGATATTTTACCTTAAAAAAAAAAAGAAAGTATGCATCAATGTTTTTGAAACACTAAAGAATCTTAATATGCCTCTCTGAGAACCTTAGCTCTTTTACACGGGGAAAAAACCCACGGATCCATACCATATAACTTAAACTTACACAAAAATCAAGAAATTATGTGCTCAGAAATTTTGAGAAAACTTCCAAGTGCCATCCACTCTTGTATATTGTAGAAAAATAGATTTTAAAATATGAATTTTCTCTACCATATTGAGAAAAATTGATTCCATTTCTAGACAGACTTTTATTATTAACATTGTTTTCTGATAATCGGTGTAGGTTTTAATTTTTCTTTCAAAAATCAATAAGTGCATGCTCATTAGTAAATAAATGTCATCACCTTGAAATATTTTTTTACAGCTTTTTGTCTTTCTGATGTAACACTTTTTACTTTAAACTTTTTGAGCAAACAATGTTAAAGTTTCAAGATATTTTTTCCCCAGTTCCAATTAAAATTTCATTAGGTCATCATGCCAATAAATTTGAGCTGCAGTAGGCATTTTTGTATTTATTCCCAAAGAAGACTGATGCTGATGGACAATTCACAAATCCACTTAAGGAGAGAGAGAAAGAGGGAAAGTGGGAAGAAGAGGAGAGAGAGGAGAGGGCACGACAGGACAGAAGAGGAAAAAAGAGAGAAATGGACATATCAGCAAATGAAGCATGTGTTAAATTCAATTCACAGTGAAATCAACCTCCTGACAGATCATAGGGCACTTGCTTTTGACACATATTTATCCTTAAGTGAGTCTTTATTGCTCTGTTAATTTGTACTTTTTTAATGGATTAAACAGATCTTTTTATATTTATATTTTATAAGTACTTTGTGAAACTGGCATGACTAAATAGGCATATTTATATGTTTAGAGTTAAACACCTGTTCTTTGGTGTGGATTGTTGTATAACAAATGAATTAGAGATGTTTAAAACATCTATTCATTTCAGAAAGTACATTTTTTGTGTATGTATTTCATTGGAGAATATTTTTTTCTCTTTATGTGTTTCAGTTTCCATCACTCATCTTTGAATGTCTTTAAATATGTTTTTCAAATCCCCTTCTGTTGTGCAACTTTCCTCTGTAGCAGTCTCCTGTCTGCAAAGGTCATTTACTATCAAGTTTACTGTATATGCCTAATTTTATATTGTACAATAAATCTTCAACAGCCTCTACATATGACAAGTCTGAAGGTTCAATCAGAGGTTGGATGTATCAATGTTTAATGCATTTCTCAATAAAAAATTAGCACATGTCTTCAACTAAAATAAATGTTCTTGTTTTATGTGCTCTGTTTTACAAGACTATTAAAAGGTTATTTTTATTATGGTTTTAGTATTCAGATAGGCATAGTATCAAATTGAACTGTTAGATTAGTAAAGTAAAATACACTGTGAAACATGACTACATTAAATTTGAAAAATCTAAATAATACAGGTGATCAAGTGTCTGGAGACAAAGAACATAAAACAAAATGCATTGGTCTACATAGAATAATGATTTGTTTTTCTATTTGTAAAAAATATGGGTATATGTTAAACTTTGGAAAGTTAAATTTGCATTTTCTTTAAAGGTGAAAAAGATTCAGTGTTTTATTTGGAACAACAAGTATTGTATGAACAATAACAAAAACAAAATCACTGATTCATTTTCCAATTATCAATATCCGAACCCTTACTCCAAGATGTAGATCCTTTCTGATTCAATATTGGGATTGAACATTATAATTGAGAAATTACAATATTTTCCCATTTCAATGGGACAGTCTGAAAGCTAAAATAAATGACTTTAAAAATTCTTAATAATCCATCTAAATTATGTTTATATGTGTGTAATATATAATAATTAAAATATTGAAGAAAAAGTGTGTGTATACATATATATATATCCATTGTTCTCAAAGCAAAACACTTTGTACTACAAAAATCTCATTAATCCTTCTCTCAAATTATTTCAATATAGAGACTTCTAGAGACCAAAACCATGTTACAGATCTAAAATAGAAATCAACACAGCAGCATATGCACATTAAAATTGATATAATTTTAAGACTCTCCATGGTCATTTGGAGGGAAAATATAAGCCATCTTGCTGATAGAATCAGGAGGTTCTCATATTCAGTCATTTAAACCAATGCAATTTCTAATGGTTTTACTTGTGCTGTGGTGAATTTACTATAAATCCCACCCGTGTGACAGATTCAATCAGTCCATTTGTTGGAATGACAGGTCATATTTGCAGCAGAATGATCCAGCACCAAATATTTCAAAATCACTAAAGATATTAAAAATGACAAAGAATGAAAAGAGCAAGAAAATCTTAGTCAGTACAACACAGTTTCAGAAATAAAAAGCCACTTACATAACTACAAAATTACCTGTAACTTGCTGCTGAAAAGAAGTTGCTATCAAATCTTACATTAAGAATATTTTGTACTTTAATTAGCTTCTTTAGCTAAGTTTGACAGTATCCTCTTTGGCACAACTATTCTGTATCATAATTTCCATTAAGAAGCAATAAAGCACACCAGAAAAAGCACTAAGTACTTGGAAGCTTTGGCTTTGTGACCTTGAGGACATCTCCAAGCACTGATCTCCCCAGCTGGAGCATGCAGTTCTTTGTCTTACAGTTGTTGTTGTTTAGTTGCTAAGTCGTGTCCAGCTCTTTGCAAATCCATGGATTGGAGCCCATAGCATACCAGGCTTCTCTGTCCGGGAGATTTTTCCAGGCAAGCATACTGCAGTGGGTTGCCTTTTCCTTCACCAAGAGATCTTCACCACCCAGGAATAGAACCTGCATCTCTCCTAGATTACAGGTGGATTCTTTACCACTGAGCCATAAATGAAGCCCCTCACAGTTGGGGCTTAGAAATCAAATTGTGAAGAATCATCATGATATGATGGTACTAAAAACTGCAAAGCAACAGACACTAGTAAAATGCGATAGTTATTTTCATAATTTGGTGTTAGGAAATTTGTTTAAATTAAAATTCCTCTGATGAACCTTTAAAATTGCTTTATCTTAATACTGCTTTGCAAATTGTGTGTTGCTCTTGCCTCATAGAAATTAACTTTTTTTCACAGTAATTCATTTCCTATATATTTTCTGACTGTCTCATTTTCATATATCTAGGTAAGATTAAATAAAAGAAAGGCAAAAATTGCACTATAGGCTAATATACTAAAGTTATCTCTAATTTCTTTTAAAAAAATAATAGAACTATAACTATTAATCAAATTAAGCTCCTTAAGAAAGTTACAGAAAATGAAGTATAGTTTTAACTAAGATATAGAGAATGATCATTCATCTCAGTCTGGAGTCTGGAATATTCTCTCTGAAATATTTGGAAGTCCTGTGGAATTAAAATGTAAATAATGACTCCATTTTTTTCTGAAGGTCAAAATCCTGCCAGTACCTTTATCCTGAACTAAGGAATTTAATGGACTTCTCAGATGGCTCAGTGGTTAAAGAATATGCCTGCAATGCAAGAGACACAAGAGATACAGGTTCCATCCCTGGGTCAGAAAGATCCCCTGGAAAAGGGCATGGCAATCTACTCCAGTGTTCTTGCCTGGAAAATCCCGAAGAACCTGGAGAGCTACAATCCACAGGGTCACAATGAGTTGGACACAACTGAAGTGATTGAGCACAGAACAGCATATTTAATACATTTCCCACAAGAGTTAATTACTAAACAATATAGTCCAAAAACACAGAAAAAATTAAGGAAAAGGATTATCATGAATGCATAAATTATGTGTAGACACCAGTCTATCCTTGCATAAGCAGAAGGTAAGTGATATTTAATGTAAAATTAATAATCTGTTAGTTTTCTTACTGTTTTCTAACTTTGCTTTTAAATAATTGCATTATCATAAAGCATGCTTTTCTCATAATTGAAGATATTGTGTATTAACCTATCATAAATGACTGTTTTTAATATAACATTGTTTTCAATACTGTATTATGAATATGTCTGTAATACTGTAGGCCATAAAATTTTTATAATGATTCATTTATTAGCATACAGGCAAAACTACCATGAAGCAATCCTATTGATCACACTAATATGCCTTAAAGATATTCTATAGCTACTCTTTTTTTTATCAATGCATGAATTGTTATGCCCCTGTAAATAAATATGAATACATTATCTTTTCATGTTTTATGTCTAGTGTAATAATACACATAACATCTACAGTGTTTATAAGACAATATATGATACTTGGACTGACGGATGGATGATTTAGTTTATAAACAGAGGATGCAAAGTTAAGGTATTAATAAATACAGTCTAGTACTGTAAATGTATTTTCTCTTTCTCATGATTTTCTTATAATCATTTTCTTTTCTCTTAATAACATTTCTTTGCCTGCGTAAGAATACAGTATATAGTACATTACAAGATATGTGTTAATCAGCTGTTTATCAGGAAGGCTTCTAGTCGCAGTAGGCTATTAATAGTTAAGTTTGGGGGACTCAAAAGTTATGCATGGATTTTTGAATGAGTGGGATGCCCCTAAGTACCTTGTTCAAGCGTCAATTGTGCTGCATGAGTTCTTCAGCATGTTGCTTATTCTCTTTGTTTCTTGGAGTTTCAGCATCTTCCTTTGTACAAAAAGGATACTTATAGTACCTAAAAAAAAAAGCTGTGAGAATTAAGTTAAGTAATATCTATAAAACTACTGAAAAGGGTTGACTCATAGTAAGCAGGGGTAACCCACTCCAGTATTCTTGCCTGGAGAATCCCATGGACAGAGAAGCCTGGTAGGCTACAGTCCATGGGGTCGCAAAGAGTCGGACACGACTGAGCGACGGAACGGAACGGAACGGAAGCAGGTAGTAAGTGTTATGAATTATTATTGTCATTGTTACTAGTTTTATCATTGCTATTCCATGATCAATTTTCTTACTCATCTGTACTTTGGAGAACTTTTTCCCAACCCATAGTATGTTAAATGACTATACATGGCTATAAAATTACTGTACAATCCATTTTTCCAAACAACTCCCTATATAGGGATATGCAATTATTTTTTAATTTTTAAAAGTTTTTGTTACTTTTAAAAAGCCACTCTAATGATTATTCCTAAATATACCTTTTACATACTTTTAGAATTGGGGGACACTTGCTATAAATTTATTTCAAAATGACTTATTTTTAATCTAGGATATGTTGTTATTAAAAATTTAATTATGTTATCATTTTGAGATAGCATTGATCATTAATATATGGATGACCAATACAATTCTATAACTAATCATATCATAATTAGAGAATACATTACTGTATCTAACTAATGGCTTAACTGACAATTTTAGTCTTTTACCCTCTTAAATAGTTTCAATTTTTTAGTGATACATTATGAGAGTTATACTTTAATAACTGACTGATTTATATTCTTATAATTAGTATTCTATATTAGTAAAACAAAATTTAGAACTAATGATTACAATATTTTGACTCAAGGATTTGATAATGTTCAGTTCAGTTCAGTTCAGTCGTTCAGTCATGTCCGACTCTCCGTGACCCCATACTTATCCTTTAATATAAAGTTGAGGTTGCAATTTTAAAAATTGAAATATTTTTAATACCTCATCTTTTCCTTTGTTTTGGTTAACAATAAAAAATGTTTGAATAAGCAGGAAACATTTCCACAGATTTTAGAAAATTATGTGCAGTTATATATTTGGTCATCAAGCACTTTAACCAAATAGGAAATTTTCATTTTCTCAAAGTTAGAGTTTTCTTACAAAAAAGCTTTCGGGAAGAAATTTGATAGTTTAACTGAGTTATTTTAAAAACACAAGTGGAAATATGTAATCATAGGTATATCACTGATGTTTTATGATTTTTTTATCCTGCAACTTTACTGAATTTGTTCTGCTTCTAGCACAGTTTTGTGGAATCTTCAGGATTTTCTCTATATATATCATCTATTTACTTCTTCCTTTTCAATTTGAATGCCTTTTACTTCCGTTTCTTGACTATATGCTCTGGCTAGGATATCCAATGTCAAGTTGAATAAAAAATAGTAAAACTATTACATAGTGTCCTTGGTACTTGGAGAAAAAAGTAAAGATAAAATGAAATTATAAGTATTACATTTAACCTTCATAACAGCAAAAATATTATTTTTGTTTGACTTCAATGTAAGACAACACTGAATGTAAAATAGACAATTACAGAGATCTTAATAGTAGAATTTTTGCCAATGCTATGCCTAATTCATACTCTATATAATTTTAGAGAATATTTGCCCAGTTTTTCTATGTAAATTTTAGAACAATTTGCAGATATGAGTCAAGTCCAAACATTTCAATACATATAAGTAAGAAAGTAAGTTCTTTATTGACTACACCAAAGCCTTTGACTCTGTGGATCACAACAAACTGTGGAAAATTCTAAAAGAGATGGGAATACCAGCTCACCTTACCTGCCTCCTGAGAAATCTGTATGCAGTTCAAGAAGCAACTGTTAGAACTGGACATGGAACAACAGACCGGTTCCAAATTGGAAAAGGAGCACGTCAAGGCTGTATATTGTCACTCTGTTTATTTGACTTATATGCAGAGTACATCATGCACAATGCCAGGCTAGATGAAGCACAAGCTGGAATCAACATTGCCAAGAAAAATATCAATAATCTCAGATATGCAGATGACACCACACTTAAGGCAGAAAGCTAAAAGAACTAAAGAGAATCGTGATCAAAGTGAAAGAGGAGAGTGAAAAAATTGGCTTAAAACTCAACATTCAGAAAACTAAGATCATGGCATCAGGTCCCATCACTTCATGGCAAATAGGTGGTGAAACAATGGAAACAGCAAGAGACTTCATCTTTGGGGGCTCCAAAATCACTGCAGATGGTGACTGTAGCCATGAAATTAAAAGATGCTTGCTCCTTGGAAGAAAAAATATGACCAACCTAGACAGCATATTAAAAAAGCAGAGATATCACTGTGCCAACAAAGTCCATTTAGTCCAAGCTATGGTTTTTCCAATAGTCATGTATGGATGTGAGAGTTGCACTATAAAGAAAGCTGAGCACAGAAGAATTGATGCTTTTGAACTGTGGTGTTGGAGAAGACTCTTGAGAGTCCCTTGAACTGCAACAAGATCCAACCAGCCCAGCCTACAGGAAATCAGCTCTGAATATTCATTGAAAGGACTGATGCTGAAGCTGAAACTCCAATACTTTGGCCACCTGATGCAAAGAATTGACTCATTGGAAAAGACCCTGATGCTGGGAAAGACTGAAGGCAGGAGAAGGGGACGACCGAGGATGAGATGGTTGGATGGTATCACCAACTCAATGGACATGAGTTTGAGCAAGCCTCAGGAGTTGGTGATGGCTAGGGAAGCCAGGTGTGCTGCAGTCCATGGGGTTGCAAAGATCCGGACATGAATGAGCAACTGAACTAAACTGCAGTAAGTGTTAGTCTCTCAGTCATGTCCAACTCTTTGTTACCGCATGGACTGTAGCCTGCTCGTCTCCTCTGTCCATGGGATTCTCCAGGCAAGAACACCAGAGTGGGTTATCATTTTCTTTTCCAGGGAATCGTCCCAACCCATGGTTCGAACCCAGGTTTCCTCATTGCAGGCAGATTCCTACTGCCTGAGCCACCAAGGAAGCCCTTCAGTACATATAACTGAGCTAATTTGGATACATTTTTACTTGATTTTCTAGTTTCCTACTATACCCTATTAGATGAAATCATTTTGAAGTAAATTTCAGTCTCCATGTCACATAGCAATATAGTTAAATAGGTAACATCATCATGATATTTTAATAATGAAGTGGTCACAAGATTTAAAATCTCTACTGAGAAGCTTGATTCTTCAACAACAAATTACGGAAGAAGTGGTTGAAGATATTTAGTTTGACGTGACTTTCAGTTCAGTTCAGTTCAGTCGCTCAGTCATGTCCAACTCTTTGTGACCCCATGAATCACAGCACGCCAGGCCTCCCTGTCCATCACCAACTCCTGGAGTTCACTCAAACTCATGTACATCAAGCTGGTGATGCCATCCAGCCATCTCATTCTCTGTCGTCCCCGTCTCCTCCCACCCCCAATCCCTCTCAGCATCAGAGTCTTTTCCAGTGAGTCAACTCGTCGCATGAGGTGGCCAAAGTATTGCAGTTTCAGCTTTAGCATCAGTCCTTCCAATGAACACCCAGGATTGATCTCCTCTAGAAGGGACTGGTTGGATCTCCTTGCAGTCCAAGGGACTCTCAAGAGTCTTCTCCAGCACCACAGTTCAAAAGCATCAATTCTTTGGCGATCAGCTTTAAAGGTGGTAAAACTTGAAATATTCTTAGAGAAAATCATCTATCTAATTTTGATATATTTTATTTCCAACTTAAAAACTTTTTGTTCCGACAATATACCTTCAAAATATGAACATCTATCTCCTAAACAGTTTTGATTGTTGAGAAATGAAAAGTAGTATATTTAAAAGAAGATAGCGTCAGTATTAGAGAAATAGAATTGTTAGGGATGGTGTAGAATAAGAGATTTACTAAAGAGCTTGGACTTGATGCAATTGTGGTGGCAGATAGTCTTGGTCAGGTCTGCCATTTCATCTCCATCTATTCTTGGAGTCTAAAGGCACAGAACATGTGTTAAGGCTCAAAAGATGAACAAGAAGTTGAGAAGACCAATGACAAATGAAACTCCTATCTGCATCTCGTGGGAGCTAAACTGGACTCCTCATTCCCAAGTCTTCAATCTCAATGTCATGGATGACTTGTAGAAGAAGCTATCATTCTACCAAAGAATCAAACTTGTACTTGGCTTGGAGTTGAGATGTTAACAACAGAGTTCAGCAGGAGCTGGAGATCTGAGCTGGGCTGCTGACCATGCCAAAAAAGTTTGTAAGTAGATCTGCAGAAACTTTGATGGGCTGCATAAAAGCAAGACCTTATCAACCTGCATAGAGGGTGGCAGAGGGTGAGATGGTTTGATAACATCATCAGCTCAGTTCACATGAACTTCAGCAAACTCTGGGAGATAGTGGAGGACAAGGAAGCTTGGCGTGCTGCAACCCATGGGGTCGCAAAGAGTCAAACATGACTAGGTGACTGAACAACAGAGTGAACAGAGTTATTGCTTTTTTTTTTACCTTCCAAGTCTCACATAGATAACCCTTGTGTCCAAATCTAAGCAAAATATTAAAGAAAAAAATTCTGGGAAATGTAGTTCAGTTTAGACATCAACACATTCGAAAGCCACCATAGCCCATCCCTTGTCAGCTAGGCACCAACAGACCTCTTTTAACCATACTTAAATTCCAAATAAAGATGATAGCAATGCCATACTTCTGTCTAATATTACACATCTACCATGTATACCACCATAAGCATGCTAACTAACTTCTTCATAAAGGGTACAATGTCCTTTTTTCCATTTTCAGTAATACTCATCTTCTGGCTGAGTCAGTCTCTCTAATATCTTATAACTAAAATATCGAACAGTTTAATTACTTAGTATTTTCAAATTTGATGTTAGATGCTAGAAAAACGAGAGCTGGGAAATGAAAAATAGTTGTTTAAACTATATATTCATAAAAATTAGGAAGAAATACCCATAACTCTTGCAGTCCTCATTTCTGCAAGTAGTAACATGATTGTAACTGATATGTTCAGTTCAGTTCAGTGGCTCAGTCATGTCCGACTCTCCACGATCCCATGAATCACAGCACGCCAGGCCTCCCTGTCCATCACCAACTCCCAGAGTTCACTTAAACTCATGTCCACAGAGTCGGTGATGCCATCCAGCCATCTCTTTCTCTGTCGTCCCCTTCTCCTCCTGCCCCCAATCCTTCCCAGCATCAGAGTCTTTTCCAGTGAGTCAACTCGTCGCATAAGGTGGCCAAAGTATTGCAGCTTCAGCTTCAGCATCAGTCCTTCCAATGAACACCCAGGATTGATCTCCTTTAGAATGGACTGGTTGGATCTCCTTGCAGTCCAAGGGACTCTCAAGAGTCTTCTCCAACACCACAGTTCAAAAGCATCAATTCTTCGGCGATCAGCTTTCTTCACAGTCCAACTCTCACATCCATACATGACCACGGATCTCACTTCTATTCCATTCCATGTCTCCTTTGCCTTCAACTGGTTGAAGGTCTTTGCCTACAGGAGTAACTCAAATTTTAACACCTTCTGAGTTGATTTACTGAATTGATACAGTCCTACCTGAAATGGGTTGTAGTTCACCACTGACTCAATTCACAGGATATAGGATAGCTAAGAGGCATCCCAGGGAATCTTCTGAGTTCTACACATAACCCTCTTTTCATTCACATTGTATAGTTAGTAACCTAATTACCTCCTGAAATTCAAGATCAACCTCTACAACTAGTGCAGACTCATTTTGCCTGACAATATATGGTCATCTGTAGCCCAAAAGAGCAAATTGCATGCTTTTTAAGTCACTCAGTCCTGTCTGACTCTTTGCATTCCTATGGACTGTGGACCTCCAGACTCCTCTGTCCAAGGGATTCTCCTGGCAAGAATACTGGAGTGGGTTGCAATGCCCTCCTCCAGGGGATCTTCCCAACCCAGGAATCGAACCCATGTCTCTTACCCTCCTGCATTAGCAGGTGAGTTCTTTACCACTAGGGCCACCTGGGGAGCCCAAAAGAGCCAAGAGGCAGTCTCAAATTGCAGTTTAAAATAATCCACAGTGTGTTCGGTGGTGAATGCCGGAAACTAAGACTACTAGAATCAGCAGCGTCCAAACTTTGGGGGATAAAAAGCAAGATTTCATTACCGAGTAAGCAGGGGTAATATTGAGGAAGCTACACCCACTAAAGGTCCTTGATTTCTGAACCCATGAATGCTAGTTTAGGAAAAAGCCAGAATATATATATTACAAGCTAGAGGAAATTATCCCAATCCAAACTAGGACACTGGAAGATTTGATTTCTTTATACAAATTGCAGGGAGCTTCCCTGGTGGCTCAGTGGTAAAAAACCTGTCTGCCAATGCAGGGGACACAGGTTCAATCTCTGGATCAGGAAGATCCCCTGGAGAAGGAAATGGCAATCTGCTCCAATATTCTTGCCTGGGAAATCCCATGGACAGAGGGGCTTGATGGGCTATAGTCCATGGGGTCACAAAAGAGTCAGACACTACTGAGCCACTAAACAGCAACAACATAAAAATTGCAGGAGAAATAGGAAGCATTATTCTTGCTTTGATTGTGTATTTTGAAATGCACACTCTTCCTCGAGATTTGCTTGACTAATGCACTATTGCATTTCAACTCTGCAATTCCTATCTTGTCACTATTCCACTGAAGTATCAATCTTTATTTTCTAAGTGATGCTGATTATTGAGAAATAAGAGGTAGTATATTGGAATAGAAAAAATTAAGGTGTGAAGGTAGATAACCTAGATAACTTCTTGGCTTTATCATGAACAAGGAATGATCTTCAGAGATTTAGTTAATGTCTGGGACTTTAACCCTTCTCATCTTTAAATGGGTATAATAACAACCTCACAGTGTTTCATGAGACTTAGATAAAGTCTATATAAATCAGATAAAAATAGGCACATAATAAGCATTAGTATTCTAATTACACTTTCAATAGAGAAATATATACTCTTCCATAAATTAACCAGATTAAATAATATAGGGAAATAGAAATTATCATAAATCAAATAATTGTATTCAAAACTCATCTGAGAAGTTGCTTTTTTGCTATTTGTCTTGCAAAACAAATACTGAAACTACATTTACATTTGTTTTTACATAGTTCAGTTAATTATTGGAAGAATCCAATTGTATTTATTTAAGTATTCAAATAAACATTTTTAAAGGTTAATCTTTTATTAAATGTATACCATATGTTTACATATTATATTAATTTATTCAATTTATCTATAATATTTTTATTTGTAAATCTGACAGAAATTTCTTTTTCCATTGTTGTGTTTGGCAGTTTATTTTCCATCAGAGGTTAGTCTGAATCTATACTGTTAGTCAAATCCCTAAGCAACCTTTTAACTAAAATCAATGAACTTATAGAAAGTTGAATTATATATATGTTTAATATTTAATTAAATATATATTATAAATATATTTTTATATATTTAATTAAATATATATTTAATATTTAGTGGTGAATTAAATATATATATAATCTATCCAATCTTTGATTAATCTGGCTGCATAAATGTGCCCAGAGCATGAATTTTTTTAAGATATAGTGAAGTAAATATATGAGCATTTGGTCAAGATTGACAAAGTGGGTTTTGGATCTTTCATTCTTTTTTATTTTAATTCCAAAGTATCTCAAATCACTCATAAAAACACAGCCAAAGCTATCTATTTTCATTTAGCATGTGTGTTCTCTAATCTTATTTATAGACCAATAACTAGTTAAACCATGGCATCATAAATTCCTAAAATAAATTTCCCTCTTTATATTAACTGTCCAAATTACTTCCCTCTTTATTCTAAGTGTTCATATGCTGAGAAGACACCTGTTTGCTCTATTCTAGGTTAATATTTATAAGAATAAGGTCTGAAATCATCAACCCTTTCAATAGTTCTTTAGAAACAATGCAAAAAAACAATAATTGTATAGAAACATTCTGAGCTTTTAGTTGTAAATTGATGGAAGATAAAAGAAGTTATGATGGCAATTATGTAAATGAATGTAGAAAATTAGCTTGCCACTGTACTTATTTCAGGAATAATTTTAAAAGCTAGAGGCAAACAAAGGATTTAGAGATGAGCCAGTTCAACAACACAACACTGTCATTGACATAAGTGGCTTCCATTCATTTGAACATCACAGAGACAATACTAATCTTTATTTTTTTTAAATTGTTGCTGATTTATGTATTTGTCTTCAGTATTGTATGCTTGTTGAGTTAAAATGTAAGTGTCTCAAGAATTGCTGGGTTGAAACACAAAACATTTGAAAAGGTTAAACCTTTCATGTATAATGGGAAAGTAACCCACCCACTTAAGAATAGTTTAAAAAACAAAGATTTCTGTAAATGAAACAAGAAGTTGATAATAAATAGAATCTACTTTTCCTACTAAATTTTGCTGTAGGCTGTAATTTTTCCAATCTATCTTTGTCCATTTTGAAGAAGTCAGTTTTCGTTTATTGAATGTCATGCATTCACCTCTCAAGAATTCTCAAAATAAACTGCACATGACATGGACAAGAAATGTAAGTGATATATAGTTGAGTGTGATGTGCAAGAGACACTTTGGTGAAAATGTGAAATCTTCTCAGATAATATGAAAAGAAAGTGTAACATTCTCTCCATCCTTCTATCAATAGCTTCACCACCAACAATATATGTTTGTCTAAACTTAATTTTAGTGGTAATGCACTATGGATTTTGAACTCTATGAGAAATGAAAAGCAATTCTTATTCCTTCCAAAGCCTTACAATCTGGGGAAAGTAAACAAAGGAAAAATTAACAGAGTAGGTTAGTTAAACACTCCAGAGACTAAGAGATAAGAGTAATAATCAATGGAATACCAAAGGAATGAACCTACAGAGATGGTGGTTTGTGAAAGATAATGCTAATAAATGCTTAATAAGTATTAGCTATGTGCTATGTCCTCCCTAACTACTTTATAAACACATTATAATTTAATCTCACAATAGTATTATGGAATTGTTTCCCAAACTAAACAAATGGAGAAAAGAGCTAAAATCAAGTTGTTCAGAGTTACACCATTAACAAAGTGCCACAACTTGGATTTTTCCCACTTTGAAACTTAATCTGAATAAAAAGTAGGATAAGCAAGACCTTGAACTTAAGGAGGGGGAAAAAAGACAATTGTAAGGAAGCATATGTGCTAGTGGTAAAGAACCCACCTGCCAGTGCAGGTTAGATGTAAGAGACACTGGTTTGATCCCTGGGTTGGGAAGATCCCCTGGAGGAGGGCATGGCAACCCACTCTGGTATTCTTGCTGAAAAATCCCATGGACAGAGGAGCCTGGGGAGCTGCAGTCCATTGGGTCACACAGAGTTGGACACGATGCACACAAGGAAGCATACATGTCACATTCAAAACCCTAACACAGGAAACACTAGGGAGCATATTTCTAATATATTTCTAATGCCACATTCTGATTATAAATGAACAAAGATGAGTTTGTTTATTGTTATAAGTTTGTATATAAAGTTTTATCTTTGGATTCTAGAAACTGAGAGTCTCTAGCAAGAATATTAATTTATAATTCTAACTATTGATAAGATCCTGAACCACCTAATACTCTTTTCTTTTTATTTTAATTGGAGGATAATTACTTTACAATATTGTGATGGTTCTTGCCATACATCAATATGAGTCAGTCAGAGGGATACCTGTGTCCCCTCCATTCTGAATCCCCCTCCCCCCTCCCTCCCCACCCTATCCCTCCAGGCATCACTGGCTTTGGGTGCCCTGCGTAATACATCAAACTCCCTCTGGTTATCTGTTTTATATATGGTAACGTATATTTTTCAATGCTGCCAAGCATTGTGGCAAATATTTCAAATCCCTCAGGCCCAGACTACAGGTTTGTGGACACAGCACCACAGCCCCAACTAAGAAATCAGAAAAAAAGCCTTAAAATCATACAATTTCTACAGTCTTGATTTTTCAGTTTTACTTATGCTTGCAGAGCTACTCTGGAATAACATTTACTGAAACTCTTTTTTTTAACTATTGGAATATTCTGTGTGAAAAGTTTCAAATAGAAAAATGGTTTGCCTACTTTTCAAAATTTTTGTCTATTTATTATTTTAATTAGAATATGATTGCTTTTCAATGTCGTGTTAGTTTCTGCAGCACAGCAATGTGAGTCAACTATATGTATACGGATATTCCCTCTCTCTAGAGCCTCCCTACCCGCCCCACCACCATACTACCCTCTAGACCAGCACACAGCACCGAGCTGAGCTCCCTGTGCTCTATACAGCTGCTTCCCACCAGCTATCTATTTTACACATGGTAGTATCCATATGCCACTCTCATATGAGAGAGCAACGCTACGCTTTCAACTCGTCCAGCTGTCCCCTTCCCCTCTTGTGTCCACAAGACTGTTCTCTGCATCTTTGTCTCTATTCCTGCACTGCAAATAGGCTCATTAGAGCCATTTTTCTAGATTCCATATATATGTGTTAAAGTACAATATTTGTTTTTCTCTTTCTGACCTACTCCACTCTGTATGTGGAGAAGGCAATGGCAAGCCACTCCAGTACTATTGCCTAGAAAATCCCATGGATGGAGGAGCCTGGTAGGCTGCAGTCCGTGGGGTCGCTAAGGGTCGGACACGACTGAGCAACTTCACTTTCACTTTTCACTTTCCACTTTCACACATTGGAGAAGGAAATGGCAACCCACTCCAGTGTTCTTGCCTGGAGAATCCCAGGGATGGGGGAGCCTGGTGGGCTTCCGTCTATGGGGTCACACAGAGTTGGACACGACTGAAGTGACTTAGCAGCAGCAGCAGCAGCAGCAGCACTCTGTATGACAGACTCTAGGTTCATCCACATCACTACAAATGATCCAGTTTCGTTCCTTTAATGACTGAGTAATATTTCATTGTATATATATATACACCACATCTTCCTTATCTTTCATCTGCTGATGGACATATAGGTCACTTTCACGTCCTAGCTATTGTAAGTAGTGTTGCAATGAACATTGGGGTACATGTGTCTTTTTGAATTACGGTTTTTCTGAGGGTATATGCCCAGTAGAGGGATTGCTGGGTCATATGGTAGCTTTATTTTTGTTTTTCTAAGGAACCTCCATACTGTTCTCCAAGCTAGCTGTATCATACATTTTTAGGATTTGCATTCTCATGGGAGAGAAAAACAGAAATTTTTAAACTAGCAAGTTTCTAGCTTGCAATGTAACTGGAAAATTCTTTAGATGCACTTAAAATTTCTTGCAAACTAATATTGGAAATTAATAAATGGTTATTGAATGTTAACAATATTTAATATATTTTAATATTATGACTTTTAAATAATAAGATATTCATTTTAATTTTGAAGTACATATCATTATATCAGAATTTAAATAAATAGAATCTGTAGATTAATAGGAAAAAATGTCTTGAGATTAAATGGAAAAAATAGAATACATGTGACAGTAAAATATAAAACCAATTTGATCTTTGGTCCTCTTCCTTTTATAAACCCAGCTTGTACATCTGGAAGTTCTTGTTTCAAATACTGCTAAAGTCTAGTATCACTGACTCAAAGGACATGAGTTTGAGCAAACTCCGGGAAACAGTGAAGGACAGAGAAGCCTGGCCAGCTGCAGTCCACAGGTTTGCAAATAGTTGAGGCCTGGTGTGCTGTGATTCATGGGGTCGCAAAGAATCGGACACGACTGAGCGACTGAACTGAACTGAACTGTACATGACTTAGCAACTGAAAAACGACACAAATATATAAGACATTAGGAAAATAAAACTTGCATAGAACTTATAAATTTGACAGTCATAAGAAATGTCATAAAAATTTATACATATTTGCAAGGCTTGGCTCTGGCATACTGGTAAACCAGCTCTTTTGGAAGGGGAGCGGTATCCTGGTTTGCAGTACTTGCCAATTTCCATTGAATAAACATTCCCCCTTCGATTCATCCATCACATGCTCAGTTGCATCCAACTCTTTGTGACCCCATGTACTGTTTCCCGACTGGTTCCTCTTCCATGGAATTCTCCAGGCACCAAAACTAGAGTGGGTTACCATTTCTTCCTCCAGTGGATCTTCCTGACCCAGAGATTGAACTTGAATCTCCTGCATTACAGGAGGTTTCTTCAACACTTAAGCCATCAGGGAAGCCTGTAAACACTCCTACCATGGTCAATTTCAACTTTTCAATATAAAATCGCTGAACTGGACAGAGGAGCCTGGAGGGCTGCAGTCCAACGAGTCACAAAGAGCAGCTAAGCATGCACTACTAAGATATAGCAGAGAGTGGCCCAAAACAAACAAATATAAATAAGAGGTAGTGTAGGCTTTGGTTTCCTCTGTTAAGGTTTGTACTTTATGTGGCAGATCAATTGTTTTAACACTTCTGTTTAAAACAGCAGAAGCTGGTAGATACTGTTAGTTATTCACAATCTTTCCTACCCTCCATGCCCTTCCTATGATTTCACTGTGTTAAACCCATGCTTCTTTGTTATGTGACATTGCAGGCCACAGTCATTCAAGCATGTAGGGTAGCAGCAAGCTTTTAAAGACATCTGTATTGTTTAATTTGGAGATCTGCATGCTATGTGAAGGATGGTGCATGTGTTTTCAATCATGTCCTACTCTTTGCAACCCTATGGACTGTGCTTACCAGGCTTCTCTGTTCATGGGATTCTCCAGGCAAAAATACTGGAGTGGGTTACCATTTTCTTCTCCAGGGGATCTTCCAGACCCAGGGATCAAACTGGGGTCTCCTGCAACTCCTTCCTTGGCAGGTAGATTCTTTTCCCACTGAACCAGGTGGGAAGCCCCTTAGTTCCCCGACCAGGGATCAAATTCATGCCTCCTGAATTGGGAGTGCAGAGTTTTAAACACAGGAGCACCAGGGAAGTCCAATAGCTACAAAGAGCCACTTATGCCAGAAAGAAAGACATGTGGAAGAAACTTGGAATACCTTCAGCAGAATCGCCTCAACCACAAGGACCTTCAATCAAGAAAAGTAAATGTTTGTTACTACAAGATAATGACATTTGGAAGATGTCCTTCATACACCATTATTACAGTGGTCATTGACTAATCCTTTTTCTTCTAATATAATTATGGACTTAATATAATACACAAAGCAGGATTCCTATCATTTGTTGATTGGTTATGAGAGGCTCAAGGCACCACTTGAGTTAGTTTCTGTTTTTTTACCTATTCCTGATGGCCTCAGTTTGAAAAAAAAAATTCAATCGGTAGCTGGGAATATAAAATGCTTTTAAGGGGAGGAGTAATATGGTTAGATTCCTGTGTGTGCATATGTATGGGTATTTTAAGGCCAGTCTAGTAGCAGAAGGATGAGTAAAAGAGGATGAGACCAAAGGGAGAGAGAGAGTGTGTGTTGTTGAAGTAGAAGAGAGATGTTGAGGGTCTGGACCAAGTAAGGCGAGAAAGAGAAAGAAATGGATTTAAGACACTTATCCAGGTAACTTGAAAAGTGTCTGAGGAGTGGCCTCTCCCCCACCTCTACCACCACCCCAGGATTAATTAATACATTTAAGACAACAAACATCTAGCATTTTTACCTCACCATGTGTACATTTAAAATCATCTGACAGAACAGTGGAGTGACTAATTCTAACATGTATCACATAGTGGTGGATGGGCACAAATAAACCCATGGCACATGAGGAGCATTTCAAAAAATGATGAAATGGGATCAGCAGGTAATGTTAATAAATTATACATCATGTGCTTTTTTTTTTCTCATTTAAATGTCAATAAAAGAACACAGAGGATGCGGATGACGGCAATTATCATAAAATCGTGACTTTTCTAAGTAAGGATAAGGCACTATAAAACATCAGCCTGATAGACTGAAATGAGAAACTACACAGAATTTTTTAAAGTAAGGAAATCACCATTTCAATAATCAGGATAATAAAAAAGAACATGAGGTCTGGCATTAAATAAAACAGTAGATAAGAGAAGATAACATACAGTTTCATAGAGCTTTTGGTTTACTGGACTCTCAATAACCATAGTAGGAAGCAATCAGGCTCCTTCACACAGGCCGATCTTTCAGGAACTGTGTGTGAGTCAAGTGAGAATCCTGAGCAGTGGCCACCATATGGAAACAATGACAGGTCAAAGAGGAATTGGAGACAAGTGCTCCTGCTCAGGAAGATCTCAGTGGAGGCCAAAGGGTGTAATCGTCTGGTTCCCTAATTTATCGTCTCATAACAGCACCCTTAGATCTTGATGCCGAATCAGAGCACTAAGCATCACTTCAAGAAAGTAAGTGCTTAGCCGTGGATCACAGGGCAGGTCTGCTTTGATCCTCAGGGTCTGCAGACTGGTGAATTGGAAGCTTGAAGTTTCCACATTGAAGGAAACAACTTTGATATAAGCCTTGGGGCTGAAATATCAAGAAAGGACTTCTAAGAATCAATTGATGATAAAAGCTCTATTCTGTTTTAAGTTACTTTTGTGTATGTGAAAAGAATGGTACCAATTATTCTGTTTGCTAAGCTGGTTGGTTGTTCCCGGTGGCAGGATGCCCATACTTCATAGTAAAGGGATGCTGACCCACAGAGACTTGTCAAATTAAAGCTTTAACGTAAGGAAAAAAAATATCAAGAACCTTAGAACCTTCAGAAAATATTTCCACATAAGTAATATCACATGGAATAGAAAGTATAAATGTTCAACTGCTTCAGTAAATGTGTAAATAATGAGCTTAAAGTTTCTCTCATACTAAATAAAATAAACTAATGCAAACAGCTGTGAGCAATGAGAATATCCAAAATAAAGATTTACTAAAAGAATAGGAGGTCATGAGTAAAGTTGAGATTAGGTAAAGGTTTGCAGTTATTGGAAATTTAGAATGTAAGACATCCTCAGTGGAGAAAGGATGTCAAGAAATGAAATGGCCATAGTATAAGAATGATCAGTTATGAACAGGTAACTCACTTTAAACATATGAGTAGATATTCAATTTCATCTAGATTATTGAAATTAAAGTTGGAATTATAATGAGCAAAGAGAGCTACCATTTTTTTTTACTTACAAGATTGTCAAAAGCCAAGAGACTTACTACACTCTGTTCTGGCAAGTTATATTTTCATACATTGCTTATTATAATAAAAATAAACTTCTATTAAAAATTAAATAAAAATGATAAAACTAAGGGAGATAAATGGTGATGATATGTCATGAACTAAGAATGATTAACTCAGCAGTATACCTAAAGTTTAAAAAATAACTGGAAACAAGATCAAGAAGTGATTGCTAAATTCAGTTATGAAATAAGATTTAGCATTAAAATTCCCAAATATAAAGATATTTTTGGTTGCTTATATATCTTTAGCACAGCATACAATGTATCACATAAATTATTTACTCATCCACCAAACATTTTTTTTAATTTTACCCTTCCTTCTGAGGACTGTATTTGGATGTTGTGAATATAAAAATAAACCAATGTATCTTGTTTTCAAGCAGCTCATAATCTACTGAAGAGACAGAAACTGAGCACAGTTTTACTACATAAAGTAGTGGAAATGATACACATACTAATCTGAAAAAAATTGGGTCAGATAACTTTTCAATTAAAATAGACCTGATAATTCAAAGTATTCTGGCTTACTTTTTATGGACAATTTTTTCCTTTACTGTCCAGGAAAAATATTTCATGCCTTTTGTCAGTCCTAAATCCTCCAGTACTTCCTTCCCTATTTTTACTCTGAACTGATAACTTGATTTCCTTCAATGAGAAATTAATGACTGAAAACCATCATATCCACTCATCTACTTGTGTCTATGCCTGTACACATTTCATTCTTTCATATTGCCATGGAACATTTGCCCATGCTCCTAACTTCTTGATCCTCTTCTTTTTTCTCATAGCATTTACTTCTTGATCATCTTACATTTTCTCTTGGCTTTAATACAATCTATATGCTAACAATTTTCTAACTTATGCTTCCATGTCAAACTTTCCACTAAACATTTCAGTGAACACACAAACCTGTATAAGACTTTTCCAATTTTGTATCCAATAGAAATCTTATACATTGAGAAACTAAAAGTGAATTTCCAGAATAGTCTTCCCTAAAAACAAGCTTTATCTCCTACTACTTTCTTGCATAAATCTACACTAGATTTTCAAAGGACAACAATCATTTGATATTTCCAAGCAAGATGCCAGTAATTCATGATCCCCTAATTCATAAATTCTGCAATAGCAAACTCTTTCTCTTCTAAAATTCAGGAAAATATGGCGAAGACTTTAAGTAAGCCAGTCAGAGCTTCAGTGAAATTCACTGAACATATAAAAATGTGGAAAACAATAGCACTTCTTTGAATATGGCTGCACAATTACTCTCCCAAAGCTAAAGTACTTGTACAGGTTTGTGATCCAAATCTGTTATGCATACATTACTACACCTATTTATGGGGGCTTCCCTGGTAACTCAGAGGTTAAAGAGTCTGCCTGCAAAGTGGGAGACCCGGGTTTGACCCCTGGGTTGGGAAGATCCCCTGGAGAAGGAAATAGCAACCCACTCCAGTATTCTTGCCTAGAGAATACCATGGAGGGAGGAGCCTGGTAGGCTACAATCCATGGGGTCACAAAGAGTCCGACACGACTCTATTATTCACAAATAATGACAATGTTAAATCCTTATATGCCCACAAGTTCCAAGAGTATTAATTACATTATGCATATAATTTTAACAAGGATTATCAACTATAATGTTACTGATGTATGTCTTGTAGGTGTAATTAAACTTTTAACCTATCCCTGACTACTCTAATCCACAGAAATATCTGTTTCTCTGAACTTTCAGAACAAGTAACACTTAAACCACATATATACAAGATTTAGCAAGGACCTCAGAAAGAGTGCTAAGTCCAAGTTTCAACTAACTCCATTTTCAGATGAAGACCTAAATTTAAGAAAGATAAAACCAATTACCAAAGTCAGGCCACATACTTTCTTTATATTTAGTTTACTTTAGTATTTTGACCAACCCCATTACAATAACTGTCAATAGTAGTTAATTAAGCTAATTATAATCCCTAAAAGTAGACTACCAGCCCCTAGTGAAATGTTTTCATGTACAGATACAGAAAACAAAAGAATAATCCAATACATTTTTATTGATTAGGGGATTATGAAAGCTGCATAATAGAAAGCAACATAGTGAGGTAAGATCACCCTCACAAAATCAGTGTATAAAAGATAAAAATTTTAAGGATAAATTTTGGTTTGAACGTATTTTCATATACTTTAGTCCTACTTACCGTAAGAAATTGAGAGTGAGCATTCATGTTATAATTTTTCCACTTTCAAAAAACCTCTCAAATTAGGTTTCTAGAGAAAATTATAAAAACTCTAAGAACTTTCTTCCCTGAGACTGCTCCACAAAAATATAGTTTAACCATATGATTGGTAACTATTAATGCCCAAAATGTAATTAAAGCTAGATATCTCTTGAAATGAATGTGAGAGATCATTTATAAAATACTTCAATATCACAAGAGTAAAAAGTTGAATCAGTCTACATATTTTTTTTAATTTCAAAAACCAAATTAAAAGCAACAATGAGAAAAAACTACTCAAATCAACCTAGGCATTGGTGGCAAAGGATAAAATTTTAAATATAAACTCACCATGCATAAAAACATACTACAGGAAAGACATGCAAAGAGACACTTATTTTCTCAACAATCACAGGCTAGAGAAGAACTAATTGAAAACCAATAAATTAAGTACAGTGCAGCCAGCGGTCTCTAGCTAACTCAGCCTATCCATCAATAGGTCATTCTCAGTTAATTAAGTGAAGGCATAATCAGCTTAATTTATGTAGTTCACTGAAGTTAATGATATCATAGTACAGTACCTGACGTTTGGCCTGTCCATATAACTCGTTTTATACTTGCAGTTCTTTCTGCTGCTCCTCACGTAGGGCACCTTATTTCTGTAGCTTGCCTTCAATGTGTGTCTTCCCACAGAAAATGGAAACATTAACAATTTAAAAAAAGAAGAAGATGAAAGATCACTAAACAAAAGTTATTTTACAATGGCCTGTTGTTTCAATGAATTATTTTATATTACACAAATTGCAACAATGAGATTTTCTAGAACAAAAGCAAATATTAAAATCAGGTTGGCATAAATGTATATGATATGCAGATATAGAATACTAAAAAGATGAACCAGCAAAGAAATCTATAAAAATATCCTGCATTATATATATATATGAAATTAAAAGATACAAAAATTATTTGATATATTTATAATCTGTGTTGAATTTCAGTACTAGATTTTATACCTTCTAGGGGACCATCTTCTTTCTCAGGAAGAGAGTTTCTTTCCACTGTCTCTGTAGCTCATCTTCTCTTTTCTGAAGCTGCAAGTTTATACACAAAGACAAACCACAATGTCAACCAATTGGACCTCACTTAAGGAACCTAGGAGATCGATTTGTAAAGCAAAGAATGAACAGGACCCTATTTCTGAAGTACGTTGCTCAAACTGTTCTTTCATTAAAAGATGCTCTTTCTTATTGATTTTGGCTTAAGTAATGAGAAAGCTTATCCAAAAATCTTTAGCATTTGGGCTCAAGTTAAGGAAATCAATAGAGTCATTTCCCATTTGAACTGCATATGTGAGTTTTATGTACAAGAGACAAGACAAAGCCAAATTCAGATAAATCAATACCATTGTCGATAGAACATGAAACTGACAAACGGTATTTTTCAGCAATTAAAGTGAGCTGTAAACATACAAAGACTAATCAATTTCAATGTTGTGCCATTAACAGTTTTTAATTGGTGAAAAAGTTATGCATGAATGTGACTCCCTAGGAATGAAGAATAGAGAACCTACCTCACATCAAGTGGGACAATTTTATCAGTTTTTATGAACACAGATAACTCTGCATCTGCCAAATAAATTAAAACTTTAATAATGCAGACTATTTGAGTATCACATAATATATAAGCCAGTGAAATTTTCTACAAACCTAGTAATGATACACATACTAACTGCATTCTTTCTTTTGCAATATACTATTTCAAACACTGCTTTAAATTTTCAAAAGTTCTAACATATATTGTATCTGTTAATTGAATAAAATTAAAATTGTTGCTGTTTTCAGTCACTAAGTCATGGCTGACTCTTTAAGACATCATGGACTATAGTTCTTCAGGCTTCTCTGTTCTCCACTATCTCCCGGAGTTTGCTCAAATTTAAATACTTTGCATCTAAATTTAAATAATAGCATTATTCCTAAATTTGAGAAATTAAAGCCTAAGTTAAAGCTCTACATTTCTTCCATGTTACAGTCTTCAAAAAGACACAAAAAAGCCTTTAAAAATTATTTTTGGTAATGCATAGAGGATTCTAACATTTATTCAAATGACTCAAAAAGTGTTTTGTGTCCATGATAACCTGCAATAAAATATTGAGCCATTATGGTTTGCCATTACCCTAAAGTATTCAGGAAAATTGCACTGACGATAGCCAAATATAATTCATAATACATTAAGATAGGCATATCATTAAAATAGAGATAAAACCATTGTTTTAAATAAAAAATGATATAACAAAAGTAAAAGGTTAATTGAAAAGCAAAATAAACTACCGAATTTAGTAAGGCACATTACCTAGATTAACAGAAATCAATGAAATCATTAAAACAATTAATAACTTAGAGCTCCATTCAGACTAAGATAAACTCTGTGGCTATTAGAATGCGGATACAAAGCTACAGAGACATATCTTTTCTGACTGGGTAATTTCCTCTCCTCTGTAACAGTTCAGTAATATATGCAACTGGCATTATACGGTCACCCATTTCTTCTTGTCAGACAGATCCTTCATGCTTTTCACTTGCCTATGCTAAGTGAATCATAAGAACCACAGTCTTTACAGAAGAGAACATATTTCCCCCCAGTGTTCAGAATATAAAATGGGCCATTAAAGCATCGATAATATTAATCAAAACCTCATAATTGTTCAGCCTATTCCCTGGTTAGAGAATGTAGAGTCCTACCCATCCCCCAATCAGACTCAAGGATGTATGTATAGCAAAGATGGGCACAGATGTCTTCTCATTGTATATAAGGGTATACCTAAATTCATCATGTACTTTTCTGAAGATCATATTATGGGAAGAAACTGAAAATAAGCACTCATAACTTCATGAGTTACATGAACAGAAAAAAATTATAAATACCCTTTCAACTCAGTGTGCTGCTGCTAAGTCACTTCAGTCGTGTCCGACTCTGTGCGACCCCATAGATGGAAGCCCACCAGGCTCCCCCGTCCCTGGGATTCTCCAGGCAAGAACACTGGAGTGGGTTGCCATTTCCTTCTCCAATGTGTGAAAGTGAAAAGTGAAAGTGAAGTCGCTCAGTCATGTCCGACCCTTAGCGACCCCACGGACTGCAGCCTACCAGGCTGCTCCATCCATGGGATTTTCTAGGCAATAGTACTGGAGTGGCTTGCCATTGCCTTCTCCGTTCAACTCAGTGTACCACTCCCTAAAAAAAGTGAAATTCTAGAAGCAGAACAGAAAAATAAGGTAATGTAATGAAACAGAAAGACAGGCTCTAATTTTAAATCTATCCCCAAGCTTCAGCCTTTATCTAAAAGAAGCTTGTGTCATCTTAGTCCTACAAAACAAAAACACAGATGACATTTTAAACCTATTTTAAGACTTCATTGCCACTACCCTCAAATGCCAAGACTCAATGATCACATACTTTTTCATTTATACTAAAATAAAAAATACATTGGTGCTCCCCAAGAGCAATATAACTTTAGAATAATTCATCATTTTAGATAAAATCTTTTGTATTTATAAGGAAAAAATGATCTTATTATAGAAAAGTTTACTTATCTCTGTAACATCTAGTTAAAGAAATGCAAGTTACTAGTAAGTGTTTAAGAAATAACATACAAGCAATCAGAAACTGAAATCTTAAACTTGAAAGGGATTCTGATGAATGATACTCCAGAAGAATGTTTTATATAAACATCTAAGAAAATACATGAGCAATTTACAGAATATCAATAAACTGAATAGAAAATAGTGAACTAAATAAAAAAGTTGTTCATTGTCAATTTTATAATTGAAAGAAAGAGATATCGCAGTGTAAAGAAGTAATATGATTCATACAGAAAGTGCATATTAGACAAAATCCTACAAAAATATTACTCAACAATTAAAAAGAATACATTTGAATCAGTTTTAATGAGGTGGATGAAACTGGAGCCCATTATACGGAGTGAAATAAGCCAGAAAGAAAAACACCAATACAGTATATTAAAGCATATATATGAAATTTAGAAAGACGTAATGATAAGCCTGTATATGAGCAACTAATCTTCGAATGTATAGGCATAAAGTTGTCTCTATTGTTTATATTCTTAATGCTTCTATGAATAATTCCCACTTTGAATATTGTTTATTTGCAAGATTTTTCTTGTTGATTATTGTTACCTGATGTTTCCCTTTTTAGAGAAGCTTTTTAAGGCAGCTTTGACTCTGTTGAGCCTCTCAATTTTATCTTTATTTTTATTGCATTAATACCTGGTATGTATTAGGTGCTTTCTTTTCTTTATGATTATTCTGTTTATCTTGCTAACTTCTTAAACAGGCTGTATACTTGTATACTCATTGCTTTTCCTTTTTATGTAAAGTCTACTACATTTAAGGCCTCAGTGGATAATGTTTTTCATATCCTGTAGGTTTTAAGATTTTGTATTTTTGTTATCTTTCTGTAATGATGTTTTTAAATGCCATGTACTCAGTGAGTGATATGAACACATCATATATTTCAGTTTTCTGATTAAAACAAAAGTAATATGATTCATACAGAAAGTGCATATTAGACAAAATCCTACAAAAATAGATTCAAATGTAATGAATAGTTATAACTTACACTGAATTGCAATGGACTCCAAAGGCAGACTGAACTTGACATTGTGGGTTGGTTATTTGCTTGCTATAGTGTTTGGGGCATATTTTAATTTTTTCTCAAGAGATTTCTTATCTGTAAAAAAAAAAACAGTAGAGAAAATAGAACATTCTCATAGTATTTTTGTGAAGATTAGCTCAAATGATATATATCATACTTGGCACAGTACCCAGCATATATTAGCCCTTTGCTAATTGCCTCAGGACCAAATGAATGAATTCATTTATTAATTAATTAAGATTAGTCTTATTATCTCAGCTGGTAAAGAATCTGCCTGCAATGTGGGAGACCTGGGGTCGATCCCTGTGTTGGGAAGATTCTCTGGAGGAGGGCATGGCAACCCACTCCAGCATTCTTGCCTGGATTATCCCATGGACAGAGGAGCCTGTTGGGCTACAGTCTACGGGGTTGCAGAGTCGGACACAACCGAGCAACAAAGCACAGCATAGCACACCACAGTCCTATTATATTTCAGAATTTGAATACAATACTAAAATGTCAAAATATATTGCTATTTAAGTCATTTATATGTAACTGTAGTTAATAAAACTTTATCTTCAAAGGAAGGTTCTGGAATAACTCTACTAACAAGAATTCAGATTGCTGTGTACTCATGATTACACATTCACTCAACAAACTCATACTGAACACCAAGTTATATCATAGGATTTTTAACCCTCCATTGAGTAGAATTTTTTAAATGACACTCATTAGCAGAACCACTTTAAAAATAATTGAGAACTATAAAGCAAGTATAGTTCAATGGCAAGATAATATTTTGCCAAGCACAATTACCCTAAGAAGCAAAATCTGCTGACAGCTCTCTCTCCCAGGTTTCTGTTTTTGCCCTGGCTCAGGGGTCACTGGAAGTTCAATACAAGAAGAATCAAGACTCAGTTTTGACTTCCAACAATCAGTAAATGACCATAAACCAGTCTCTAAAGTCAAATTTAGTGTCCTCATGTACAGAATGCAGAAAATAATACCTCCCTTTCTCTCTTCTCAGATTTGAGGGTGTGAATCTAAGAGATACACTATAAATCCTACAACCTCTAAAGAATTATGCTAATATGTGTTGTTGCTGTTATTCTTTCAACAGGAAATATAAGCAGCACTCAATATTTTATTCCCCTGGCTATACTGAGTTTACAAATTACTGAAGAGCATTAAGGCTTTCTCTCTCCTCCATGCTTTGCATTGCTGTCCCTCTTTCCATCTGGTTTCTAAACCTATTCTTGCTTCAAACCTAAGCTCAGACAGGTCTTCTATGAAGTCTTCTTTTATCTTCTCCAATATACTCATTGTGATTCAAGTTCCATTTCTGTGTAACTCCTAAAATTCCTTATAGTCTGTCTATAACAGCACTTCCACTATTTGGCAATTGTCTTTTTATTTGTTCCTTCAGTGATTACATCAGAAGTTCTGGGAAGACAGAAATTGTATCTTTTTGTTTACTGTTAATATCTGACAAGTACTTCTGTAAATCTTGATTGGATTAGTAAATAAATTAATATTATGTACAGGACCAAACTTTTTGGGGATTGCTATACATAACACATTCTGCAAAGCACTATATAAAAGCATCTCATTTTGTCCTCAAAAAGACCATTCTAAGATCGATATGATTACTATTCCAATATTACAGATATGGAAAAACATGAGAGACTAGATAACAGCCAAAATCACATAGATGGTAAATTGTGGATCTGAGGTTCCAAGTTCTCTGTCATATTAATTGCTTTGGTCCAGCAGATTTAGTTTTATAAGTTCAAAAACTGTATCTTATCCACTTTCCAAGAGAGATCAGGTCCTGGTTTATTTACACAAGGTAACTAATCTTATAAGAGATCAAAACATATGACAGAGTATTAAATTACTAATTTCTAATAAAGTATACTAATGATAAGTAGGGCAAAATATTATTTTCTGTGTTTCATGATCTCACCTTTAAAAGACAACATATCATATTT
Organism: Moschus berezovskii; assembly: GCF_049115385.1. NCBI lineage: Eukaryota > Metazoa > Chordata > Mammalia > Artiodactyla > Moschidae > Moschus > Moschus berezovskii. Next base: position 41,374,240 of record NC_142475.1, read on the forward strand.
GTTCATGTTTTTCAACAAACATTGGCCACTGTTACATAGTAGATGTTGGAGATAAAGCAATTAACTAGATGAGGGGATAAAAGCCCTTTTCTGGAGTTTGAAACGCAAAAGCGTTAATCACTCTGTCATGTGCCACTCTTTGCAACCCCATGGACTGTAGTTTGCTAGGCTCCTCTGTCCACAGAATTCTCTAAGCAAGAACACTGGAGTGGGTGTTCTTCTCCAGGGGATCTTCTCAACCCAGGGATGGAACCCAGGTCTCCTAAGTTGCAGGCAGATTCTTTATTGTTGAAGACACCAGCACAAATCCCTTTATGGAATGAATCTTTGTGCTACAGAGAACCCAGGTTGCCTTGAGCACCAGGCTCCCTTCCTTGGGGCCTCTTGTTTCCTGGGTAATGCTGCAGATGCGCTGATAGAGACCTACTTTCCAGTCCTCTTTTATATTTATCCATTACCCCACACCTCATAGTGAAAGTGAAAGTCGCTCAGTCGTGTCCGTCTCTTTGCGACCCCATGGACTATATGGTCCATGGGATTCTCCAGGCCAGAATATTGGAGAGGGTAGCCTTTGCCTTCTCCAGGGGATCTTCCCAACCCGGGGATTGAACCCAGGTCTCCCGCATTACAGGCAAATTCTTTACCAGCTGAGCCACCCTCATATGTGTAATGTAATTAAGTTTGCTACACTTCCTCCATAAGGATTACTGGCTGAAATTTACAGACAGCCCACTTGTACACTTTAGAGAGGAAAATCTATTTCATGGTTTGCTTGGTTGTTTTTGTTTTTTTTTATTTTAGATTGTTCTCAACTTTGTATTTTAGGAGTATAGGGGTGCCTATATTTTGGCTGTTGAAAAAAACAAAACCAGAAGTAAGCAGTTACTAAATCATGTTTTTTCTGGCTATCAACAGCAATTGGTCAGCACATAGTGTCTGCAAGGACATAGAAATGTGTTGTGTTTTCTTTTCTGCATACTTTAGCTGATTGTATTTCAAAATGCATGAATATGACATAACTATTTATATTTCATTATCTATATTTAAGTAGTATATCACCAGATATAGACATGCTACATTCTACAATAAAAAAACACCATCTTGTTGTTCAACCTTCCCAAAACTATACCTCCCCTCCTACATAGCAGCAGTCCTTTTTATCCGAATTGAAAAGTTTGTCCTAAATTTCAGTAACATTTAAAATTAGCTGCAAACGAAAATTGGTTAAATATTTATTCTTTGAAAATTCTTTAAATATATGCTTATATTTCTTTTATTTTGTGGTTGCTCTGTCTCTTTTCTCTTCTTTTTTTTTCCCCTTAACATATTAGTCCCATCCAATTTCCTTCTCAGTACTCCACTAACACTTCCTCTCAATTCTAACTTAATCTGCTATCTTCTTTCCCATTAACCTTTAATGTACACACTTGCTATCTGCTCTTTACTTCGTATCTAGCCCATTCATCTCTCATTTCTTTCCTAATATAATAGATGTGAGAAAGGAAACACAATACTCTATAAAACAAATACAGAAATTAAGGTCTCAAAGATTAGAAAATGGGATAACTCAATCTCACTACTTGAATACAAACATATTTACATATCATCTTTTTCTCAGATATTTTTTTATCTTGTTTTTTCAAACCAATATTTTAAGGGGGAAAAAAAGGCAGACTAATTTTTGATCCCTCTTTGTCCCATCAACTGCAATTTCTGTAAACTGTGCTTGAAATAACCTCTTCAAAGGATTAAGTGTATCTGATGTTTATCTTTGTATCTCTGCTACCTGGCAAAGTGACTTCAACAGAGTAGGCCCTCAATGAGTATTTGATGAGCAGAACTGAAATAAGGCTTAATACTTGATAGGAGAATAAATTGGTAAATTAAAGGAGAGACTGCTGTTCACCAATGGCTGCAGTGAGGACTGCAGAGTTGAATGAGGTAGGTAGTCAGTGCTCACAACTTTATCCCACTTTTCAATCACTCAGTCTTCTCTCTGATTGTCTTCACTCTCTTAGGCCACTTCTTCAAAGATTCCAGCAGCTCGCTGAGGGTTAGGGTCAGGGTTTTGCTTAGATGTTCAAAGACTCAAACTGCCGGGACTGTAATAAGTTTTTGATCCATAAACAAATGATGAACCAATCTAACACTGGACTAAAAGAAAACCCTAAATATAAAATTTCTTTAATGATCTTGCTTTCCTTTCATTCCTGTCTACCCATAACACTCAGATTTTAAGACACATTGAATTAAATCTTCACATACTCTCAATACAACTTGGACTCCTGGAATGTCAGAAGTGCAAGTAACGCTACATGCCATGCATAGCAGTGGTATTCAAAGTGAACTCCTTCAGAGGCTTCTGTTGCAGGGTTCAAGTTTTCCATCCTACTTCCCCACACTTTACCCAAAGAAAATCTGTTGTTTAGTCATTCAGTTGTGTCCAAGTCTTTTGCAACCCCATGGACTGTACCTCACCACGCTCCACTCTCCATGAGTTTTTCCAGGCAAGAATACTGCAATGGGTTGCAATTTCCTCCTCCAGCGGATCTTTCCAACCCTGAGATCAAACCTGAATCTCCCGGGTGGCAGGCAGACTCTTTATCACTGAGCCACCCAGGAAGCCCAAAGTTCTGGTTTACCTTATACATTTGACTTCAGTATATATTTTTGTTTAAAAAGAAGCATCTGTTGCCATCTATATTTTGTCATCAACCAACCCAAACCAATTCTATTATCTAAGAATAAGTATAAAATCAGAGCTGGAAAACTTAGAAACTAATACATTCAAAAATGAGCTGGTAGAAGAACCAGAATTTAAGTCACTATACTTACCATTGGAGAACGCAGTGGCAAGCCACTCCAGTACTCTTGCCTAGAAAATCCCATGGACAGAAGAGCCTGGTAGGCTGCATGCAGTCCATGGGGTCGCTACGAGTCAGACATGACTGAGCGACTTCACTTTCACTTTTCACTTTCACACATTGGAGAAGGAAATGGCAACCCACTCCAGTGTTCTTGCCTGGAGAATCCCAGGGATGGCGGAGCCTGGTGGGCTGCCGTCTATGGGGTCGCACAGAGTCAGACACGACTGAAGTGACTTAGCAGCAGCAGCAGCAGCATACTTACCATTGAAGTCTTTTATTTTCCAAGAGTATTTTCTCTCTGGACTGCTATATTTGAGAGAGTAGAATGGTTGTTGCAAAATTCTTTTATAATATATAGTGAACAGTTGCTCTACTATTTGTTTCACTGTATTCAGAGTGAATCTCATTCTGGAACTTACTTTAGTCAGGTCTGGAATTGATATACAGTGAAAAAAGAAGGGTGTGTAAGACAATAGCATGTTTTACCTAGTTAATAAGTGAATTTAGTTCATACCAGAGAATGGAAAGCATGGTACAGTGGAGGCCCTCTGCAGGAGTTGATATTACTTTAAAGGCATCAAACAAAGATTGCTATAGGTAAATAACTAAGAGTCATGTATAAGCATAGGTTGAAACAATCAGCTTAACATTCAGTTCACTCTGGTCAAGTTTGCATTACATTGGAGCATTCAATTAGAAAATACTAAAAGCAAAGAGACAGTCTTCACACTTGTCACCAGTTGAGCGTCATAGGATTTGTGGGGTTTTCTAGAAGTCTCACTCATTCAAGATCTGTTTTTATCCCTAAGTTATTTCACCTGACTTTCACCTTTTATATTAGTCCCTCTATCACCAATCTTCTTCATTGCTTTTGAATTCTCCATCTGATAAAATTATTTTACCCTCAAGGTTTGGCAATTCATTTACTTGCCAACATAGTCCCGTATTTAGTAAAATTTGATAATAAACATGATAGTTGTGTCAATCATTTGATGTTTATATATCTTATTCCTATTTCTGTTTATTTTTATTTGTGTATTTGTTTACTAATTCATTATTCTCAGGGTTATAACTTTCACACGTTAATTATATATTTTTAAAAGCTGTAAGTTGTAAAACTTTGTAAAAACTGCAATATTCCATAAAACTCAAGGGATAAAGCACATAGGCTGGAGCACCCAGTTTAGCTTCATTGAAAACAGTTATCATCAATTCCACAGTGAGGAATTTATCTACTGTAATAGATCATGTATAACTATTATAGTACAATTTAAGCAGTTCTCGTTATAGAATGAAGATTTCATTATTCTCAGTGTATACGTTTGTCACATTTATAAAGCTTAAAAATAAAGAACATGCCTCAGTTATTGTTAAAGATAGCTACCTGGACTTCACTTGATTTCCTTGCTGGGAAGACGATTTGAGAGAAAGATATAAAATAGCATGTTTGTAAAGGAGATGTTGAATATTCTAGTAATAAGGTAGCAGATGATGAATGGTGAGTAAGCAGAAAAAATTCATCTATTGGTTTAAATCCTAAGGGACTACATTGTCAGACTCTCTCTTAATTTTCAATTTTATCAGTTATCTGTTCTTTAGATCTTTTCCCATACCAGGAAAATATTTTCATCAAATCATTTCTTTTGCACACTCTTTTCCAAATGAAAGCCACAGCTTACATTTACCTTTTTTTTTTTTAATCCTAAACCTTTTCAACTCTTTGTCATAACACTACATAAGCCTACAGAACAAATCAATCAATAGTGCCTTCTAAGGAAAATTCCTAAGTAAAACTAAAGCATAATGATCAACAATTTCAAAACCATACTTATTATATGCAAAGCTCCAATAATTTTCTTTTCTTATTTTTCATACCTCATTGAAATGGAGGAAGAAATTCCAGAAATATTAAGGAAGACATAACAATTGATTAGTTGTGGAGTCTGAAGAAGGAATTGTTAAGGATGCTTCTAAAATGTCTGCCTTAAATAATTGGATGAATGTAATTTCTGTCATGAATAAAGACCAATGACATTCTGATTAGATTTTCATTATGGAAAAGTCAAAGCTATAGGGACACAGACAGATCAGTGGTTGCTGGAGGTTAAGGGTGGGGGAGAGGTTTAATACAAAGAGCAACATGAAGGAATTTTTAGGAATGATGAGACAGTCCTGTATATTGATTGTTGTGGGGTCTACATGTTTCTATGTACTGGTCAAAACTCATACAACTGTACATCAAAAACAAACTTTTACTATAGGTAAAATAAGTGTAAATAAAAATAATTGGTGCTTGATGATGAATTTTAAATGAGAGTGTATCATAAGAAATAGAAAAAAATGTTAGAACAGTCATGGGAAAAATAAGTGAAAATTAGTAGAACATTAAACTAGAAATTAGACTAGAGCAAGGAAAATAATAGTGTAGCAGACTAGAAACAAGAACAAAGAAACAATATTAAATTAAAACACTAATGAAAAGAAAAAATGATAAGAACTTGCCCACAAGTCTTATGTTTGAAAATTACTTCTGCATTTCTCCTTCTAAACTCCATCAAAAAATAAGTCTCTAGAAAGAGGATGGTCTCTGTTGCTTTTGCTCTACTTATCTGGTTAGAATTTTTACTATTGAATATAGAAAAAGGTGGAAGAAATGAGACAGCTCAGACAAATTTGATGGTTACAGTTTAATTTTGAAAGTGATAACATTGACCACATTCGGGTCATTCAGAATGATCATTCAGCTTTACTAAATGAATGAGCTTTGTTGGATTCATTTTGTCAAAACACCTGGACTCAAGACAATCAGAAGGAGAGGGAAACTATGGTCTTGGAATAAATCCCCTCGCAAACCACCATCAGCAACATTAGTAATTATCCAAGTGCCCTTGTTTCTTCTCTGCAGGACTTAAAAACCTTATCAGCAAGAGTCAGTGGAGTGACCCCAATACTTCTCCTCCCCATTACTTTATCAGAATTCATTTATCCTACCAACTTTCACTGCTGCTTAGTCCCCTTATGTACTTTCTTTGCTATTAATATTTGAAAGCGAAAGTGAGAGTCAATTATCTGTGTCCAGCTCTTTGCGACCCCACGGACTCTATCTATAGTCCATGGAATTCTCCAGGCCATAACACTGCAGTGGGTAGCCTTTGCCTTCTCCAGGGGACCTTCCAAACCCAGGGCTCTCACACTGCAGGTGAATTCTTTACCAGCTGAGCCACCAGGGAAGCCCAAGAATATTGGAGTGGGTAACTTATACCTTCTCCAGCAGGTCTTCCTGGCCCAGGAATTGAACTGAGGTCTCCTGCATTGCAGGCAGATTCTTTACCAACTGAGCTATGAGGGAAGCCCTAATATCTAGCTTCAATTTCAGCTTCCCTGGTAGTTCAGCTGGTAAAGATTTCACCTGCAACGAAGGAGACCCCAGTTCGATCCTTGGACTGGGCCCAGTCCAAGGAGAAAGGATAGGCTACCCACTTCAGTATTCATGGGCATCCCTGGTGGATCAGGCGGCAAAGAATCCACCTTCTATGTGGGAGACTTGGGATCAATCCCTGGCTTGGAAAGATCCCCTGGAGAAGAGCATAGCAACCTACTCTAGTATTCTTGCCTGGAGAATCCCTATGGACAGAGGAGCCCAGTGGGCCACAGTCAATTGGTCACAAAGAGTTGGACATGACTGAGCAACTAAGCATAGACCAGCTTCAATTTATGGTAAATTATATAAACCTTTTTCTTAATTCCTTCCACTTGCTTTACCAAAAAAAAAAAAAAAAAAAAACCTCTGCTTAAATGAACTTTCCACCATCTATATCCCAGGAACCGTGAGGCTAACCTTGATAGCCTGATTGGTGTAGTACTGATTGGTGTAGCGTGATGACAAGATTTAAGAGCCTTTAAACCTGATTGTGAATGATGTTAAATTTGGTGGTGGTAGTGGTTTACTTGCTAAGTCATGTCCCAGCTCTTGCAACCTCATAGACTGCAACCCACCAGGCTCCTCTGTTCATGGGATTTTTCCAAGCATGAAAACTGGAATGGGTTGTAATTTACTTTTCTAAATGCTATATTTACCTATTCTACTTTCCCATCTATTACCTTAGATAATTGTTCTCCTCACACCCCCAAAACTTCCAATTTCTTCACACCTAGCTCATGACTTTGGCTTCTATTTCAGTGAGAATTTAGAATCAACAAAACCAGAACTTTCATAAATTGTCTTTACTGTAGCTCAGAATTCTGCAAGCCAGGCTTCAACGAACTGAATAACGAACTTTCAGATGTTCAAGCTGGATTTAGAAAACGGTAAAGGAACCAGAGATCAAATTGCCAATATCCACTAGATCATCAAAAAAGCAAGAGAATACCAGAAAAACATCTACTTCTGTTTTATTGACTATGCCAAAGCCTTTGACTGTGTGGATCACAGTTAACTGGAAAATTCTTAAAAAGATGGGAACACCAGACCACCTGACCTGCCTCCTGAGAAATCTGCATGCAGGTCAAGAAGCAACAGCTAGAAATGGACTGGTTCTAGGAACAACAGACTGGTTCAAAATTGGGAAAGGAGTACATCAAGGCTGTATACTGTCACCCTGCTTATTTAACTTATATGCAGAGTACGTCATAGGAAATGCCAAGCTGGATGAAGCACAAACTGGAATCAAGATTGCTGGGAGAAATATCAGTAACCACAGGTACACAGATAAATAAATGCCACACTTATGGTAGAAAGCAAAGAAGAACTAAAGGGTCTCTTGATGAAAGTGAAAGAGGAGAGTGAAAAAGTTGGCTTAAAACTCAACATTTAGAAAACTAAGATCATGGCATCTGGTCCCATCACTTCATGGGAAATAGATGGGTAAACAGTGAAAACAGTGAGAGACTTTATCTTTGGGGCCTCCAAAATCACTGCAGATGGTTATTTCATTAATTTTAATGAAATTCAAAGACGCTTGCTCCTTGGAAGAAAAGTTATGACCAACCTAGACAGCATATTAAAAAGCAGAGACATTACTATGCCAACAGAGGTCCATCTAGTGAAAGTTATGGTTTTTCCAGTAGTCATGTATGGATGTGAGAGTTGGACTATAAAGAAAGCTGAGCACCAAAGAATTGATGCTTTTGAACTGTGGTGTTGGAGAAGACTCTTGAAAGTCCCTTGGACTGCAAGGAGATCCAACCAGTCCATCCTGAAGGAAATCAGTTGTGAATATTCATCGGAAGTACTGATGTTGAAGCTGAAACTCTAATCCTTGGCCACCTGATGTGAAGAACTAACTCATTTGAAAGGACCCTGATGCTAAGAATGATTGAAGGCAGGAGGAGAAGGGGATGACAGAGGATGAGATGGTTGGATGGCATCACCGATGCAATGGATATGGGTTTGAGTAGGGTCTGAGAGTTGGTGATGGACAGAGAAGACTGGCATGCTGCAGTCCCTGGGGTCGCAAAGAGTCAGAAAAGACTGAGCGACTGAACTGAACTGAACTGAACCCCCTGCCTGCATCTGTATTAATAGCACTCCTTATTCTCTACTATTACTGTGGATAAACTCAATGGTCATAAGTAAGGCAACACTCTCATTCACACAGTAAATGAATCTAGCAACTTTCTGTTCCTTATTTTAAATTCTCAACTTTTCCCTTTTCATTGGATCATCACATTAGAATGCAACAAGCTACCTTTGTACCACATTTTTTTTGAAAAATAAAACTGCCTAGACCCAATTCCTCTATCTAGATCACCTATACTTAGTTTCAATTTAATAACAGAACTCTTTGAAAGCATCTATGCATAGTGGTCTCCCTTCCCATTTTCTTTTGAACCCAGTAAATTAGGTTCCATTTTGTTACTGTGAAGAAATCCTTACCAACTTCAGCAGTGACCTTCACTTTGCTAAATCCAACAGTCATCCCTCATCCTTTCATCAGTCAGCACTATTTGACACTTAATCTCCTTAAGATTTTCTTTCTTCTCTATTTTTTAACATACCCTTCAAAACACCACTTTCATGTGAATTTTCTCCTCCCTTTTTGGTTATTCCTCCTCAAAGTCTATTGTTTTTGCTTTTTATCTCTGACTCAGTTGTTGGAATGTTCTGGACTCTGTTCTTAAAGCTACTCTCTTTTCAATCATTATAGTAATGGAACTATCCACTTTATGGCTTGGTATACCATATATTTATGCTGACAACTTCCAAATTTATATTTTTCACCTGGACTTCCCTATGAATGATAGGCCCATATTTTCAAAAACCTTAACCTCTCCACTTAGTAATTTAATTTACACCTCAAACTTAGCACATCCAACACTACTCTATGATATTCCCCTAAGACTGCTCCTCCTCTGTCTTTTCTAACTTACTTAAAGGCAGCTTCATTCTTCCAATCATTCAAGTAAATAATCACAGTATCATTCTTGAGTTAATTTTCTCTCAACCCTATGTCTAATCTGGTATTAAATCCCATGAACTCAAATACCAAAATATATTCATAATTTTATTACTTTCCACTCCATCATGGTTACCAACTTGGCTGAAGACACCAGCACTTTCATCTGGATTATTTCAATCTGCCATCTATAGATTTTCTTATCTCAGTACTATTATTTGTCTCTTCTCAATACAGTACCAGAATGATCCCATCAAAACCTAGTTCATATTGTGTCACTCAAAATCCTCCAAAGACCCTACATCTCAGATAAAAGCCAAAGTCCTTACCGTGATTTTCAAAACCCTAAATGTTCTGGGTTCCTATTACTTCTCTGAATGTGTTAACTCTTTCCCCCCAACATCTTACCCTCATTCCCAGTGCTCCAATAACACTGGCTTCCTTGCACTTTCTCATGTAGACCAGAGATACTTCCACATTCACACAGGCTCCTTTCCCTACCTGAGTTTTTTACTTCATTTGTATACAAGGCTAGTTCCCCCACTACCTATAGGCCTTTATTCAAAAATCATTTTCTCATTAAGGTCTTCTTTGGCCACTCATTCTAAGATTTAAACCAACAACCTTGTCTCACCATCATTCTCTGCTTTATTTTTTTCTCCTTAGTTTGTATATGAATTCCCAAAACTCAAAGCAATCTTGAAAAGAAGAACAAAGCTAGACATATCATACTCCTTGACTTCAAATTATATATCAAAGCTATTGCCATAAAAACAGACATATAGATAAATGCAATCAAATAAAGAGCTCAGAAATCAATTCATTTATGGTCAATTAGTCTATGATAAAGGAAGCAAAATTATACAATGGGAAAAGACAGCGCATATAAGTGGTGTTGGGAAAACTGGACATGTAAAACAGGAAACTAGAATGTTTTCTCACAGCATACACAAAAATAATTCAAAATGGATTCAATTCAGTTCAGTCGCTCAGTCGTGTCTGACTCTTTGTGACCCCATGAATCACAGCAAGCCAGGCCTCCCTGCCCATCACCAACTCCCGGAGTTTACCCAACCTCATGTCCATTGAGTCAGTGATGCCATCTAACCATCTCATCCCCTGTCGTCCACTTCTCCTCCTGCCTTCAATCTTTCCCAACATCAGGGTCTGTTCAAATGAGTCAGCTCTTCACATCAGGTGGCCAAGGATTGGAGTTTCAGCTTCAACATCAGTCCTTCCAATGAACACCCAGGATTGATCTCCTTTAGGATGGACTGGTTGGATCTCCTTGCAATTCAAGGGACTCTTAAGATTCTTCTCCAACACCACAGTTCAAAACCATCAATTCTTCGGTGCTCAGCTTTCTTAATAGTCCAACTCTCACATCCATATATGACTCCTGGAAAAACCATAGCCTTGACTAGATAGACCTTTGTTGACAAAGTAATGTCTCTGCTTTTTAATATGCTGTCTAAGTTAGTCATAACTTTCCTTCCAAGGAGTAAGTGTCTTTTAATTTCATGGCTAGAGTCACCATCTGCAGTGATTTTGGAGCCCCCCAAAATAAAGTTAGCTACTGTTTCCACTGTTTCCCCATCTATTTGCCATGAAGTGATAGGACCAGATGCCATGATCTTAGTTTTTTGAATGTTGAGTTTTAAGCCAACTTTTTCACTCTCCTCTTTCACTTTGATCAAGAGGCTTTTGAGTTCCTCTTCACTTTCTGCCATAAGCGTGGTGTCATCTGCATATCTGAGGTTATTGATATTTCTCCCGGCAATCTTGATTCCAGCTTGTGCTTCTTCCAGCCCAGTGTTTCTCATGATGTACTCCGCATATAAGTTAAATAAGCAGGGTGACAATATACAGCCTTGACGTACTCCTTTTCCTATTTGGAGCCAGTCTCTTGTTCTATGTCCAGTTCTAACTGTTACTTCCTGATTTCATACAGGTTTCTGAAGAGACAGCTCAGGTGGTCTGATAGTCCCATCTCTTGAAGAATTTTCCACAGTTTATTGTGATCCACACAGTCAAAGACTTTGGCATAGTCAATAAGCAGAAATAGATGTTTTTCTGGAACTCGCTCACTTATTCAAATATCCAATGAATGTTGGCAATTTGGCCTCTGGTTCCTCTGCCTTTTCTAAAACCAGCTTGAACATCTGGACGTTCATGGTTCACGTATTGCTAAAGCCTGGCTTGGAGAATTTTAAGCATTACTTTACAAGTGTGTGAGATGAGTGCAATTGTGCAGTAGTTTGAACATTCTTTGGCATTGCCTTTCTTTGGGATTGGAATGTAAACTGACCTTTTCCAGTCCTGTGGCCACTGCTGTGTTTTCCAAATTTGTTGACATATTAAGTACAACATTTTCACAGCATCTTTTAGGATTTGAAATAGCTAAACTGGAATTCCATCACCTCTACTATCTTTGTTCGTAGTGATGCTTCTTAAGGCGACTTGACATCACATTCCGGGATGTCTGGCTCTAGGTGAGTGATCACACCATCATGATTATCTGGGTTATGAAGATCTTTTTTGCACAGTTCTTCTGTGTATTCTTGCCATCTCTTCTTAATATCTTCTGCTTCTGTTAGGTCCATACCATTTCTATCCTTTATTGAGCCCATCTTTGCATGAAATGTTCCCTTGGAATCTCTAATTTTCTTGAAGAGATCTCTAGTCTTTCCTATTCTATTGTTTTCCTCTATTTCTTTGCATTGATCTCTGAGGAAGCCTTTCTTATTTCTCCTTGCCCTTCTTTGGAACCCTTCTTTCAAATGGGTATATCTTTCCTTTTCTTCTTTGCTTTTCACTTCTCTTCTTTTCACAGCTATGAAAACCTACAAGACCTTTTAGAACTAACACCCAAATAAATGTCCTTTTCATTATAGGGAACTGGAATGCAGAAGTAGAAAGCCAAGAAACACCTGGAGTATCACGCAAATTTGGCCTTGGAGTACAGAATGAAGTAGGGCAAAGGCTAGTAGAGTTTCCTAAGAGAATGCACTGGTCATAGCAAACACCCTCCTCCAACAACACAGGAGATGACTCTACACATGGACATCAGCAGATGGCCAACACCAAAATCAGATTGATTATCTTCTTTGCAGTAAAAGATGGAGAAGCTCTATACAGTCAGCAAAAACAAGACTGGGAGCTGACTGCGGCTCAGATCATGAACTCCTTATTGCCAAATTCAGACTTAAATTAAAGAAAGTGGAGAAAACCATTAGACCATTCAGGTATGACCAAAATCAAATCCCTTATGATTATACAGTGGAAGTGAGAAATAGACTTAAGGAACTAGATCTGATAGACAGAGTACCTGATGAAATATGGATGGAGATTTGTGACACTGTACAAGAGACAGAGATCAAGACCATCCCCAAGAAAAAGAAAATGGATGATACAGGATGCTTGGGGCTGGTGCACTGGGATGAACCAGAGGGATGGGATGGGGAGGGAAGTGGGAGGAGGGTTCAAGATGGGGAACACATGTACACCCGGGGCAGATTCATGTCAATGTATGGCAAAACCAATACAATAATGTAAAGTAATTAGCTTCCAGTTAAATAAATTTTTACAAAAAGACCTAAATGTAAGACCTGAAACCATACAATTACTAAAAGAAAATATAGACAGTTACTTGACATCATCAGTCTCTGCAATAATTTTTAGCATATCTCTTTATGCAAGGGAAGCAAAACCAAAAACAAAACACTGAAAAGTCTTGCACAGCAAAGAAATCCATCCACAAAATAAATGGCAGCCTATGAAATGGGAGAACATAGTTGTAAACATTGTGTCCAATAAAGAATTAACACACAAAATAAGCAAAGAACTCATAAAATTCAACATCAAAAGTCAAAAATCTCAATTAAAAAATGAGCACAAGATCTGCATAAACTTTTTCCAAAGAGCACATACAGTCTTCCAACAGTCACATGAAAAGATAATCAACGACAGTAGTTATCATGGAAACACAAATCAAAACCACAATGATGAATCACCTCACACCTATCAGAATAGCTATTATCAAAAATACACCAAAGTGCCGGTGATGATGGAGAGAAACGGGAACCCTTATGCACTGTTGGTGGGAATGTAAATGGGTGCAGTCACTATAGAAAACAGTTTAGACATTCCTCAGAAAAGTAAAAATAGAACTACCATATGATCCTGCAATTCCATTTCTGGGTATTTTTTCTAAAGAAAACAGAAATGCTAGTTCAAGAAGATATGCACATTCATATGTTCATTGCAGCATTACTCACAATAGCCAAGAGATAGAAGCAACCTCAATGCCCATCAACAGATGAAAGGATAAAGAAGATGTGGTATAAATATATATCTGCACAACCATAAGAAGAATAAAATCTTGCTATTTGTGACAACGTGGGTGAATCTAGAGAGTAATGGCTAAGTGAAATAGGACAAATACCAGTATGATTTCACTTATATCTGAAATCTAAAAAACAAGGCAAATGAATAACAATAACAAAAAATAAATAAACAAACATAACAAAGGAGACAGTCTTAGAACAAACAGGTGGTTGCTAAAGGGGAAGTCCAGTCAAGTGGATGAGTGAAATATATTAGGAAAAGTAAGTACAAATTTCTTGTTACAATGAAATAAATAAGTTATAGGGATAAAAAGTACATTGTGAAAAATATAGTCAGTAATATTGTAATTTTTATGGTAATAAAGGTAGTCAAATGTACAAGCTTTTATTTATGAGATAAATGTTTGTGATGTAACATACAATGTGATTAATATTAACACCTGTGAGGGTATATATGAAAGTTAAGGGAATAAATCCTAAGATTTCTCATCATAGGGAAAAATATTTTTTCTTTTCTTTTGTATCTGTATGAGATGATGGATGTTCACTAAATTTGTTGAGGTAATAATTTCAAAACATAAGCCAAATCATTATGCTGTACATCTTAAACTTATACAGTACTGTATGTCAAATATATTTCAATAATACTGGAAGAAAAAATACTGAAAAAATTTAAAGAATGATTGTTTCATTCTAATAGTTATTGTAAGCAAAATTTCCAAGAATGATTGATTATTATTATATTTGCCCTTTAAGCAGTGACTATGTGATAGATAAGAAACCAAAAATTTAGAAGGATAGCCAGGCTCTTTTCTATAGCCTGGCAAGCTCCCTCTGTCCATGGGTTCTCCAGGCAAGAATACTTGATTGGGTTGCCACACCCTCCTCCAGGGATCTTCCCAATCCAGGAATCAAACCCACATCTCTTATGTCTCCTGCATTGGCAGGTGCATTCTTTATCACTAGTTCCAACTGGGAAGCCCCAGAAAGATAGGTAGAAAGTAGGAATATAGAAGCATATGAGGACTCCCACGAAGAGAAACCCACAAATTTCAATAGTTTAACACAGTGGTGATTTAGTCCCTAAGTCGTGTCCAATTCTTCGGGTTCCCATGGACTGTAGCCTGCCAGGCTCCTCTGTCCATGGGATTCTCCAGGCAAGAATACTGGAGTGGGTTGCCATCTCCTTCTCCAGTGGATCTTCCCAATCCAGGGTCCTAACCCGGGTCTCCTGCGTTGCAGGCAGATTCCTTACCAATTGAGCTATGAGAGAAGCCCAGCTTAATACACTAGCAATTTATTTCCTATTCATGCAAACCCCATGTGGATTGATGGAGTTTCTCCCCTTTCAGTGACTCAAGAATCCGTCCCTTTTGTTCTGCGATGGCAGTCATCTTAACGTGAGACTTTAATGGCTTTTAGACCTGGGAAGAAATAACATAGAGTTCCTTAGCCAGTCCCTACATTCTTTAAATAGGTAAGTGACAGATTCAACTGCCATTCAGGGAATCATTGGCAAGAGATAGTCAGAGTCCTTGCCTTGCAGCAATGATAGAAAAAGTTCACTGATCACAATATGCTCATGAAAAAAGAGAGTTTCCCTGGTGGCTCAGGCAGTAAAGAATCCTCCTGCAATGCAGGAAACCCAGGTTCAATCCTCTTGAGAAAGGAATAGCAACCCAATCCAGTATTCTTGTCTGGAGAATTCCATGGACAGAAGAGTCTGCAGGGGTACAGTCCATGGGGTCGCAAAGAATCAGACAAGACAGAGTGACTAACACTTTCACATTCGTGAGTAGAATAATGTGTAAATTTCAAACGGTATATTGCAAACTGTACCAGGAAATCAGAAAAAAATTAATTGAAAAAGGCATAATTACTGAAACAAAGAGAAGTGGGATTTTAAACTGAAACTTTAAGCTGAAAATGACTCCTTCAACTGAAAAGAAAGTTAAAAGTTATTCCAAATGGAATTACTTTAAAATTTTACTTTATTTTCCTTGTGTGATAGCCAAGTTACATTTTAATATTTCTGACAAGTGGTTAGAGACACTAAGCATGACCAAAAGTGCAATAATCTTATTTGCATATCCCCCTGGATTTGCATATTAACTGTTAATAGTTCATGAGCTTTGGTATTAAACATATGGCTGTAGCTTTACAATTCTTAAAACACATTATTCTGAACCATTATAGTTCACCTAGTGTGCAGATAGATCCAAGTTTCTTTAATTTTCAGGAACTTTTCTTAAGAGATTCTTTAAATATTTGCATAAAAACTTCAATAGTACAATAATATTTAAAATACTTGGAGATTTTCATGAGGAAAACAATTTAACTATTACAATAGTAATAGTACAACTAGCATTATGGTAAATTTAGCTATTATATCATAGTTTCAGTCCCTATAAAAACAGTTTATGGCCAAATTGGCATATCAGTTCAGTTCAGTTCAGTGGCTCAGTAGTGTCCAACTCTTTGAGGCCCCATGGACTGCTGTACGCCAGGTTTCCCTGCCCATCACCAACTCCTGGATCTTACTCAAACTCAAGTCCATTGAGCTGGTGATGCCATCCAACCATCTCATCCTCTGTCGTCCCCTTCTCCTCCTGCCTTCAATCATTCCCAGCATCAGGGTCTTTTCAAATGAGTCAGTACTTCACATCAGGTGCCCAAGGATTGGAGTTTCAGCTTCAACATCAGTCTTTCCAATTAATATTCAGGACTGATTTCTTTTAGGATGGACTGGTTGGATCTCCTTACTGTCCAAGGGACTCTCAAGAGTCTTCTCCAACACCACAGTTCAAAAGCATCAATTCTTCGGTGCTCAGCTTTCTTTATAGTCCAAATCTCACATCCATACATGACTACTGGAAAAAACAAAACTTTGACTAGATAGACTTTTGTTGACAAAGTAATGTCTCTGCTCTTTAATATGCTGTTTAGGTTGGTCATAACTTTTCTTCCAAGGAGCAAGCATCATTTAATTTCATTAAAATTAATGAAATGACCAGCTTCAGTGATTTTGGAGCCCCCAAAGATAAAGTCTCTCGCTGTTTCCATTGTTTCCCCACTTATTTGCCATGAAGTGATGGGACTGGATGCCATGATCTTAGTTTTCTGAATGTTGAGTTTTAAGCCAACTTTTTTACTCTCCTCTTTCACTTTCATCAAGAGGCTCTTTAGTTCTTCTTCACTTTCTGCCATACTGTGCTGTCACCCGCATATCTGAGGTTATTGATATTTCATCCAGTAATCTTGATTCCAGCCTGTGCTTCATCCAGTCAAGCATTTCTTATGATGTACTGTGCACATGGGACTTCCCTGGTGGCTCAGACGGTAAAGTGGTAAAGCGTCTGCCTACAATGCGGGAGACCTGGGTTCAATCCCTGGGTAGGGAAGATCTCCTGGAGAAGGAAATGGCAACCCACTCCACTATGCTTGTCTGGAAAATCCCATGGACAGAGAAGCCTGGTAGGCTACAGTCCATGGGGTCACAAAGAGTCGGACACGACTGAATGACTTCACTTCACTTCACTTCACTTCACTTCACTTCACTGTGCATATAAGTTAAATAAGCAGGGTGACAATATACAGCCTTGACATACTCCTTTCCAGATTTGGAACCAGTCTGTTGTTCCATGTCCAGTTCTAACTGTTGCTTCCTGACCTGCATACAGGTTTCTCAAGAGACAGGTCAGGTGGTCTGGTATTCCCATCTCTTCCAGAATTTTCCACCATTTGTTGTGATCTACACAGTCAAAGGATTTGGCATAGCCAATAAAGCAGAAGTAGATGTTTTTCTGGAACTCTCTCACTTTATCAATGAACTAACGGATGTTGGCAGTTTGATCTCTGGTTCAGCTTGAACATCTGAAATTTCATGGTTCAGGTAGTGTTGAAGCCTGACTTGGAGAATTTTGAGCATTATAAAATTATTAAAGTTATTCAAATTTGTTTCAATTGGTAAATCTGAAGCTAACTTCTTCATTGTTTGTTCAAACTAGATTATTAATTTTTTATTCTATAATGAATGAGGAGCTATCATAGATCACATCCAGAGAACCCACTGCCAGTCTCACTTCTAACATGATTCTATGGCAAATAAAAGCAATTTTAGATTTATACAAAGTGTTCTATATAGCTGAAAAGGGCAGAGAAAAACATAGCCATCTCATTTTATTTTTAACCTTGTTTCTCATAGGCATTGAAGTTTTTTCCAAGTATTTTTAAAGTTTTTGCCTTCTTGATCACATATTATAAACTAAAATTTCTGATATAAACAGTACACGAGGCATACTTATTTTCTACTTCATACATTCTTTCACACAGTAGGAGGTAAATTTGGCTTTACCTCCAGGAAAATAATGTAATTATGGGAATAATTCCAGTTCTTTCTTGGTCATCAATTTATTCTATCAATAGTTAGGTTAGAGTTGAAATCAACATTAAGGGTTAGATACCTGTGAGGTTTCCATTTCTAAATTGTTCTATTGTTGTTTAATCACTAAGTTGTATCGGACTCTTTTTCGACCCCATGGCCAATAGTTCCTCTGTCCATGGGATTTCCCACGGAAGAATACTGGAGTGGGTTGACATTTCCTTCCTAGGGGATCTTCCCAACCAAAGAATAGAAGCCACTTCTACATTGCAGGCAGATTCTTTACCACTGAGCCACCAGGGAAGCCCATAAAGAAATGAGACAATTATAAAAATTCAAAAGAATAAGTCAAAGGCCACCAAAGAACAGTTTTTGAATAGTTTCTAAATATTGATAATAAACCAGCTTTAAATCTTAATCATGTACAAATACTGTAGGTTAGCAGTTTATATACATGTCATCAATATAAAGCTATACTGTTATTAGTATCATTGATTACTAATATGTGAATAAAACAAAGTGTTTATTTTTTTAGTGGGGATAGACATGAAATGTGTTTTAAAACTTTAAATTTTGTTTTCATTACCTTTACATAGTCCCATAAACAGATGATATATTTTTAATTGATTTTTTCTTCCAGGGAACTTTCATATTTATTGAAATATTATTTTCCTGTCAATGAAACATTAGTGTATACCACATAAAACATAGGTTAGACCATGTTCTATCATAATTAGCAAGTCACAATAACTCTGAATATAATGTTTAAACAGTTGGATTCCAGAGAAAATGTGAATACTAACTTAGAACACTAACTTTCAACTTACTAATTCATACTTCATATTTTAAAATTGATTGTTAAGTATTGGCCAATTTGAAAATTAGATATATTTTCAATATAATAGATACTCTTCCAGTAAACTGTACTTAAAAATGAAAATGAAATAATATTATTTGCTTTGGTAGCTGAAGATTAAACCTGCTTCTGTTTTTTCCAATAACATTGTATAATCATTCCCCAAATTAAATTTAAAACCCCAGAGTATTAGAATCAAGAATTCATGTAGTTTATCTTCTACTTCTATCTCTTCTCAAAGGAAATTAGTAACAAAATTCTTTTGCTTCCCCTTTAGTAATGTCTCCTTAATTCAGCCCTTCTTTTTATTTTCTGGTTTAGATACCGATCTTTTCTTACTTGCAGCACTCTTTAACCAGTCAAATGGATCTCAGGTACTCTAGGTGTGATAATCTTGCTAAACGTCAGTTACATCCTGTTACTGCTCTGTTCAAAAGCCTTTCAATTTTCTCTTTGCCTTCATTTCTGAAAGTCAGAAGTCCTCTCAATTTTTGAGATTTGCCTCATTTTGAATCTCTTATGAGCCTCTGAAGAGCTAAGAAGACATATAGAGAGTTCTTAAAGGAAGATGTTTGACTATTTAGAACTCAGTCTAGGCTCCAAACTCTAGATTTAAGAAGCAAAGAAAAACTTTCATTTTTTGTGTTACATAATTTAACTTGTCTAGGACAAAAACAGATGGACTTTAGGGAAAACTTTTGCGTCTGAAGGCAAAAATCCTAATATTTTACTTTGATACCTCTAGGCATAATACTTGATGGACTTTTAAGGAAAGAAAGAAAACTCCCAAATCTTTCAGATCCTGCATTCTAAAGTACGGTAATTTTGTGAATGGTACTTTCTTATATTTTAACTAGTTAGAGCTCAAAATTCTGCATTTCAAATGATACCTAGGTGTGGAAAAAGAATATAGAAACATCATAAATTGACCATTCTCAGGAAGCTTGAATTCTTTTCTGATATAAATGCCACACTGAAGAAATAACTTAGAAATAATCTTGTTCTAGAACTTTGTCGAAGACTACCTTTAGAGCAAGGAGTGAATGATCTCATATATAATGGTACAGAAGGCCTCAGGGAAGAAATATAAACAAACTTGACTCTTGAAGGGTACCTGGACTACAGAATTTTGGAGGAAGAAGATCTGGGGTTGTGGCAGTTGGAAAAGATAGACAATAATAAAAGTACAATGTCGTCGTGGTCTTTAGAAGACCACTATTTAGAGAGGAGCAGCTATGATCCAGCACATTAAGTAGTAAAATTGAGTAGAGAAGTAGAGCTAAGCTTGATAAGTGCATCTGTGTTCAGCTGCTCAGTAGTGTCTTACCTTTGTGACCCCACAGACTATAGCCCACCAGGCTCCTCTGTTCATGGGACTATCCCAGTAAGAATACTGGAGTTGGTTGCCATTTCCTCCTGCAGGTGACTTTCCTGACTCAGGAATCAAACCCTCATCTCCTGTGGCTCTTGCATTGGCCGGCAGATTCTTTATCATTGACCCACCTGGGAAGCACTCAAGACTACTAATGAAGATAAGAATTATGTGAGGATACAATGATAGAATGGGAAAGTTTACTCAGAGAAAACTTTCAAAGAGAAGTCAAAAAGACTTAGAAGCATATTGATGGTGGCAGCAATCTTATTAAAAGTGAAGTGTTACAGCAGTAGAATTAGTCATCTGAAAAGATGTGTTCAATAGAGGTGGTTGAACTGTGTGATGTCTCACATCTTCTCCCTTATCTACAGTGTTTTCAACATACTCATGTAATTACTTTATGTGTTATACAACTTATTCTCTCCAATGCTTATTTTAGATTGTGAACCTAAAGAATAAGGCTTATCATATTTAACATGTTCTTGTATACCAAGTACACAGAAAACTTTCAGGCAATGATGTGCAAATTCTGAAACATGATAAAATTTTGGAATCATTTAGGAAATTTTCACAATTTCAAAGAGCATATATGTATTTCTATACTTCAAGAAAGGTTATCAGATCTGATTTCCTCATAATCATAATTTCACTATGAGAGTCAAAATAAAAGTTGGGAAGTAGTCAAATGGTGATGCTCTAGAAGTACAGTCTGACTCTGGGTGATTGAATGGAGGTCAAACAATATTATCTGCAAAGTTAACAGAAGCCAATTAAAACATTATAAATGGTTTGATCTAGTCTTCCACATCATAATGGCATGAGAAAAAATCAATAAATGCCTTGTCAAAGAATAGAGTAAATGAATATCAATCAGATTTTAAGAGTACTACTAGAATATTTGGAAGTTATTTCTCTTAGAGTTTCTCTACCTGTGTTTCCAATTTCACTTAAAGCTACCCAACAAGTATAAGAGTTAAGGAATAGTCTTCACATCTCAAAGCACGACAGCTCTTGTATTTAATCTTCAGATGAATACACATTCATTTATACCTTGGGCATTCTAGGGAGTATGTATTATACAGTCACTCTGTAACTAACTTCATAGTACATATCTTTTCAAATGACATAAACATGACTTTACATACAATTGCTATATTTATCATTTTAAAGTGGAGCTTAAGTTAGGAATTACATAGTATATAGAAAGTGTAGTGGCAAAATTTTCAGTATAATAGTATTTTTCATATAAAAGAGAACAAGCTATGAATCTGCTTATGTAACAAATTATGTATTAAAATACCTCTCCTCCATTTAACCAACAAATGTTCTATTGTAAATTTTCAGCAATAAACAAACTCTTTGAAGTCAGGTGATTTATATCCAAATTTTCTAGTTTTATTTATTAAATGTGTGTACAGTGGCCATTTCTGGAGGAGAACATGACAACCCAGTGTTCTTGCCTGGAGAATCCATTGGAGAGAGGATACTGGCAGGGTACTCTCTGCATTCATAGGATCACAAGGAGTCAGGCACGACTGAAGCAGCTTAGCACACACAGTGGCCATTATGAGCCAGGACTTAGCAAAAATGAAATAAGCCTTTTTTTATTGTGCCTGTTCAATATATAACTTTTCCTTTTTCTGGTAACAGTAGTGCAAATGTCTTTAGGAATCACCTCTCTCTTATTTTTAATTACTTTTGATAACTTTGCTTTCTCAAACTTTCTCTCTTAAAATTTAAGCTATTAATTTGTGTAACTTTATTCCCATAACTTTAGCTCTATATTTTCCTTACACCATCATTATGAAAAATTGTTGTTGTTCATCTATCTACCTTTGGAAATAAAGGAGCTCAAGTATGTCAGTGACTTTTAATAATCAAAGAGATTGAAAACATTCTATTAATCTAAATCTTAATAATGGAAGAGAGCACCTTAACCTAGTCATGTAAAGAATGAAACAAACAAAATGTACTCATTAGAAAGAAAAAAAAAGAAGAAACAAAAGAAAGGGGTACCTAGATGCTGACTGTTTGGTTGAGTGAAACCAAAATTAATTCACTATTTATGATTAAACTCATGAGCATTTAAATGTTTTCAATAATGTTTGGAATGAAAGAAAGTGGAAGATTTGAAGTGGAGGAAAAACTGCCAAGAATCATTCAAACGACAAATAGTTGTATTCATATCTTTCACTTTCTTCAAGAAACATTTTGAAAAGATCAAACTGCTCAAAAATCATTCTATCCTCCTTGGAAATGATCAAGTAAAAGTCAATTTGCCAAGACCATATAACAACCTAACGGAAGTTTGGAAGCTGTCTTTGAGAGCAGTTAAAAGGATTCAGGGAGAGTGCTGGAATAGGATAGCAACAAGTCAAGGCACACATAATGGAGAAAGAAATGTTTCAGAAAATTTTTAAATGTTATTACAGTTCCCTTACATTTAGTTTTTTTTGTGATCACTAACCTCTGCTCTAACCAACATACATTTCTTGAGGCCCTACAGATGAGCAATCTGTCAAATGATAGAAGCAAAAACAACAGATAGAGGTATCCTATCCTAGTAGAGCCTACAAAATTTGAATCAGTTCTAATGAGGTGGATGAAACTGGAGCCTATTATACAGAGTGAAGTAAGTCAGAAAGAAAAACATCAATACAGTATACTAACGCATATATATGGAATTTAGAAAGAGGGTAACCTTAACCCTGTATACGAGACAGCAAAAGAGACACAGGTGTATAGAACAGTCTTTGGGACTCTGTGGGAGAGGGTGAGGGTGGGATGATTTGGCAGAAGGGCGTTGAAACATGTATATTATCATATGTGAAACGAATCACCAGTCCAGGTTCGACGCATTATACAGGATGCTTGGGGCTGGTGCACAGGGATGACCCAGAGGGAGGATATGGGGAGGAGGGAGGTAGGAGGGGGGTTCAAGAAGGGGAACACAGGTACACCCGGGGCAGATTCATGTCAATGTATGGCAAAACCAACCAATATAATATTGTAAAGTAATTAGCCTCCAATAAAAAAAAAAAAGAAAGAAAAAAATTTAGGAAGTAGAGAAAAACAAAAAGAAAAAAGTAGTGTGTTGGTGAGGGGGCGGGAGGATGTCCATCCTGTGTATTCATTTATTCATTGATTAAATACTTAGTTTCTCGATATTCAGAAATGAGTGACGATCCATTGTTATGTTCTGTCTGGTGGGAATAGTATGATCCATTTAAGTGTCCATTTAGTTAAGCAAATATGAAAGTACAGAGATGTACAGACAGCAGCAATGAAGCTCTGCCAGACTATAGTAATTAACTATCTTAAAGAGTTTGATTGTATGGATCACAATCAACTGTGGAAAATTCTTAAAGAGAGGGGAATACTGATCACCTTACCTGTCTCCTGAGAAACCTGTATGCAGGTCAAGAAGCAACAGTCAGAACCGAACATGGAACAACAGACTGGTTCAAAACTGGGAAAGGAGTACATCAAGGCTGTATATTGTCACCCTGCTTATTTAATTTATATGCAGAGTTCATTATATGAAATGCTGGGAGAAGACTCTTGTGAGTCCCTTGGACAGCAAGAAGCTCCAACCAGTCAAACATAAAGGAAATCAACCCTGAATATTCATTGGAAGGACTGAAGCTGAAGTCAAAGTTCCAATACTTTGGCTACATCATGCGAACAGCTAACGCAATGGAAAAGACTCTAATGCTGGGAAAGATTGAAGGCAGGAGGAGAATAGGGAAATGGAGGATGAGGTGGTTGGATAGCATAATTGACTCATTGGACATGAGTTTGAGCAAACTACAGGAGATTGTGAAGGACAGGGAAGTCTGTTGTGCTACATCCATGGGGTCGCAAAGAGTTGGACAGGACTGAATGACTGAACAACTAACAGCAACAATCCTAAAACTAGAATCAGTATAAAAATATAGATATTACTCATTAGCATCTATTTTGGGGAATATATATATATACATATACATACATATGTAAAATATAGATATGACTCATTAGCACCTATTTTGGGGAATATATATATATGCATATACATATACATACACATCAGTTCAGTTCAGTTCAGTTCAGTCGCTCAGTCGTGTCCGACTCTCCGCGACCCCATGAATCACAGCACACCAGGCCTCCCTATCCATCACCAACTCCCGGAGTACACTCAAACTCATGTCCACAGAGTCAGTGATGCCATCCAGCCATCTCATTCTCTGTCGTCCCCTTCTCCTCCCGCCCCCAACCTTTCCCAGCATCAGAGTCTTTTCCAGTGAGTCAACTTGTCACATGAGGTGGCCAAAGTATTGGAGTTTCAGCTTTAGCATCAGTCCCTCCAATGAACATCCAGGATTGATCTCCCCTAGAATGGACTGGTTGGATCTCCTTGCAGTATAAGGGACTCTCAAGAGTCTTCTCCAGCACCACACACATATATATATTTACTGGCTTGCTGTGTAGTAAATTATGGGGTTTTAGTTCCATGACCAGGAATCAAACCTGGGCTGTCAGTAGTGAGAGCATAGAGTCCTAGCCACTGGATCGCCAGAGAATTCTGAAAAAAATAGTTTCATCATACATTTTCAAATCTATAACTGTCACAAAATTCTCATTTTACTGTTAGGGGACATTTTTTTTTAATATATATCCATGCTTTTTTTTTTTAATCTTTCTGGATTTAATATTAATTTTTTTTCAAAAACAATTTTAGGAATCTTTACTTAAAAACAACCTTATCTTAAAATGGAGTAACTTTGGTTTTACGAGCAGCAAGCAAAGTACAGAAGCAAAAATGCATTACAGGAGCATTAAGTTCTACATTAGGTCACAGCGTCTAATCTGAAATCACACCCATAATATCATTTTTCAGGATATCTGGGAAATAGTTATTTCCCAGGATGTCAAGTTTCTAGAGTAGATAAGCATATGCTTACTTACACATCCTCCAAAAAAACCCAATGAAAGAAATAAATTCAAATGGACCATAGAAAATAAATGGAAACAAATTCTCAACACATTACCAAGAGCTTAAATAAGAAAACTTATTGAAGGAACTATTTAGACTTGTGACAGAAGTGTTAAGGAGACAGTAAGGGACTGATGAACATGGAACGTCACCACTAGCCCTAGGCTGAAGGGTGAGGGGACCAATGGTGTTTCCAAAGCTTGGAAGAAACTGGGGATGTGAAAGAGCCCCTGGAGGGCAGTTGTGACCATCATGGAATTCTGTCCCAGCAGGAATCACAGCCAGACATGGAAAGAGTGTGAAATATACACTCCACGCTTTCTCATCATCTGCCCATTCCTCAGGCCAGAAACCCAACTGGCCAATCTCCCAATCAGAAGCCAGAATGCAAGGGAGCCTGTGTGATGCACTTGATAGAGATCAACCTCCTGTTTTGTAGAGAAAGGTGAAAATCAATATGAGGATGGGGAGGGTGATGGAAATTAACAAGCACTGAAGGGATAAGACTTCAGTTTCAGTTTTCCTTGATCCATTTTGGTTAATCTGTAACCTGTCAACTTGGCCTGGCTGGACTACATTTCCCAGAGCTCCACATCCCCATTTTTTTTGCTATGTTTCTAATTTGGGTGGGTTAGTCATAAGAGAGATTGTTGTGGGAGATACGCAGAGAAGAAGTGAAGTGACAACCACTTTGTAGCTCACACACTTTGTCACTTATTTTTTGACTGACCTCATGGCTTGAGTAATGGCCAGGCCTGCAGCTGGTCTACATTCCTCTGGATTCTCCTTCACTTTCTCTGATTCTTAAGCCAGCCTATGTGTTCGTGTATGTGTTCAGTTGCTCATTTGGGTCCAATTCTTTGTGACCCCATGGACTATAGCCCACCAGGAATTTCCCAGGCAAGAATGCTGGAGTAGGTTGCCATTTCCTACTCCAGGGAATCTTCATGACCCAAAGATTGAAAGATCCTGAAATCTATGGGACACACACTACTAAGATAAGGGATAAAAGGACCTGACAAGGTGTTGGTCTGTCCATGTGAGTCTGAGCTCATGTTTGTCACTTCCAACTTGTTCTCACTGTCCCCTGCTTTGCAGCCATCTTTCCTCCTTGATTGCCTTAATTATGGACCTCAAATTTCAACATCAGAGTCACAGACAAGAACCATGAAGACACAACTTTACAAGTTCACACAACTGTGTAAGATCAAATTCCTGTAACAACTTTTAACATATATAATATATATATAATCATCCCATTTTCTACCTCTCTGATTGAACTCTGAGTTTTCAGGAAAGTAAGAAATAACAAACTGTGAGCCAGTTGTCACAGGACATCAAAAAAACTCATGTGTTAGAGGTACCAGACACCTCTGAAGATAGATGTACCCATTGGTTTCATTGAAAACAGGAAGATTATTTAAGCAAGTTCAAGTCTCTGTAGCAATAACAAAACCCATTCCTCAAACATCAAAAATAAAGAAAAAGTACTAAATGGAAAAATTCAGTGAGAGGTTTTGGATTGGAGTGTATGCTCAGCTGAGAAGAGAGAGAAGACATAACTAAAATTAGGAAGATGATGTGAAATAATATATTCAGAAGAGTGAACAACCCTGTCCTCAGCCCCGTTATTTGGACACACTCCAAAAATACTGGCTGTCAAGTGTTTAACTTATACTCCACTATTAAGTTGGGCAGAAGATTCAGGACTCCTTTTTGACTGAAGTGACCTAATTGATCAAAAGTTTTGTTCTTTACATTTGGTGACTCCAAAGAAGGCGTTTACACTTAATTTTTTAGCACTTTGCCCTAAAATATGAATGGATATTCAAGGATCATCAGAGTCTGAATAAATAATTGTGTATGACAGGTGTATTTTAATGACAAAAAAAGTTTAGTTGAAGGTGACAGAGACAAAAAATTGACAGTGATTTACACAGGAAAGAAGTGCTTACTCTCTTAAATAAAAGCCAGTACTGATACAACTTGTTCAGAAAAGTTGATGAAGACAGGATTTTCTTGTATCTAGTACTTTCTTTGGAGAAGGAAATGGCAACCCACTCCAGTGTTCTTGCCTGGAGAATCCCGGGGACGGGGGAGCCTGGTGGGCTTCCGTCTGTGGGGTCACACAGAGTCGGACACGACTGAAGTGACTTAGCAGCAGCAGCAGCAGCAGTACTTTCTTTCCATAAGATGTTGTCATCATTCACTTTGTATAAAATGGCCTCTGATCTCATCTACAACAAACCAGTGAAAAGCAGGAAGGAGAAGAAGAAGCAAAGCTGATCAGTTCAGTTCAGTCGCTCAGTCACGTCCGACTCTTTGCCACCCCATGAATCACAGCACTCCAGGCCTCCCTCTCCATCACCAACTTCCGGAGTTCACTCAAACTCATGTCCATCCGGAAGTGGGTGATGCCATCCAGCCATCTCATTATCTGTCGTCCCCGTCTCCTCCCACCCCCAATCCCTCCTAGCATCAGACTCTTTTCCAGTGAGTCAGCTCGTCGCATGAGGTGGCCAAAGTATTGGAGTTTCAGCTTTAGCATGAGTCCTTTTAAGAGTATATGCCAGAAAGAGCATGCATCAAAGTTGGTTACATGGCCAAACATAGCTTCAAGGGAGGATGGTGAATTAATTGTTTATTCTAGTGGCTTTGGGCCTTGTTAACCTTGAGAATCATAAAACTAACAAAGGTGAAAAGGCATATTTGAGAGATCACTGGAAACCTGCCAGTGTTCTCTTTTGGGTACTCCCTATCTGTGCAAACTCCCTTCTCAAGAGAAGTAGCTCCTAAATTCTATCCTGTCATGCACTCAGAGCAAAGTTCAGGATTCCTGTATCATATGCAACCCTGTCCTTCAGATCTAGATATGGCTCTTCATGAACCAATGGTCCCAAAATAAAAGACAAATTACCAGTCTGTATAAAGTAGAAATAAAATCCTCCATTTGAAAAAATGAAAGAATAGGATATCAATAGCATTTTCAAGAGTCAGACATGACTGAGTGACTCACAAACACACTAACAGGAATCACCAAAGCACCATTCTTTGTCAGTGGAGGAAGTTTCTCAATTAATCAACTGACCAGCAACTTGACTAGGGTTGGCATTGCTCTGTGTCCCTTAGAGGTTACATTACAATTGTAGAACTTTTTCTGATGTGGAATTTGGAAGTCTGGAGGTTGTCTTAGAGGTGATATGATGCCAGCTTCTGTACATCAAGCTTGTGGCATTTCAGTCAGTCTAATTGCCTCTAGGACTTAATGGAAATTAAATAACTTTCAGTTCAGTTCAGTCACTCAGTCATGTCTGACTCTTTGCGACCCCATGGACTGCAGTACACCAGGCCTCCTTGTCCATCACGATCTCCCAGAGTTTACTCAAGCTCATGTCCATTGAGTCAGTAATGCCATCCAACCATCTCATCCTCTGTCATCCCCTTCTCCTCCCTCCTTCAATCTTTCCCATCGGCATGGTCTTTTCAAATGAGTCAGTTCTTTGCATCATGTGGCCAAAGTATTAAATTAAATTAAATCAAGTCACTTTGCTTGTGGTCAATTCTGTATTGGAAAACACAAACCGTATTCTCTCTTCTTCTTGTTCAGTCACTAAGTTGCGTCTGACTCTTTGCGATCCCATGAACTGCAGCATGCCAAGCTTCCCTGTCCTTCACTATCTCCCAGAGTTTGCTCAAATTCATATTGGTGATACTATCTAACCATCTCAAACTCTGTCGCCCCCTTCTCTTCTTGCCTTCAATCTTTCCCATCATCAGGGTCTTTTCCAATGAGTAAGTTCTTCACATCAGGGGGCCAAAGTATTAGAGCTTCAGCTTCAATATCAGTCCTTCCAATGAATATTCAGAGTTTATTTCCTTTAGAATTGACTGGTTTGATCTCCCTGCTGTTCAAGGGACTCTCAAGGGTCTTTTCCAGCACCACATTTTAAAGCATCAGTTCTTCAGCTCTCAGCCTTCTTTATGATCTAACTCTCACATCCATACATGACTACTGGAAAAACCATATTAAATTAGGTCTGACTACATGAAACTTTATCAGCAAAATGATACCTCTGCTTTTTAATACGCTATCTAGTTTTGTCGTATTTTCTGTAAATATAGTTTATAAATTTAATAACGCTGATCTTTTATTTACTGGCCCCTGAATTTTACCCATCACCCACTCTTGTGAAACAATAGGTTTGAGTGTGAGGTAAGTCTTACTCATACAATCTTTAAACACATATTACTGGCTGAGCAATACCGTCTGAGCAATACACTTGTTTCAGTTAGAGAAACAGAATTCATCAGCTGTTGTTTTTTAAAAAATATTTGAGATCCCAGTATATCCAACTCTTGCTCAGCTAACTTTGTGAGCTACATGTAGAGAAAACTTACAAATAGACTTATTTATATTTCACCTTCTCTCTATAAAAATGTTTACGATATCATATGCAACATTATCAATATTTTCTAGATCTTATGTAGTCCATTGTTTATCTTTCAGTATATCACAGGCCACAATTCTACTAAATATTTTACCTGGTATAACAAGGATTCCAGCTTTCCTACCTCTAACAGATGTGCTCTCACTGCTTCATTATTTCCAAGAAACAAAAGCTGTATCTTTTAGTTCAATTGCATGCAATCTTTTAGTTCAATTGCATGCAGCATCCCTCTTGTGATTTTCAAAATATGAAGGGAAATATCAAAAGAAACAGCTACAAGACTTCAACTTTTTGGAACTGGGACTCAAGGATAGAAACATATAGTTAATATTTTTTATTTCAAATAAAATATTATATAAAAGAATACACTCCTGCATCTAAACTTAACCACAGCAATAGAAGCAATCTGGCCTCAAAGATCAAATTTCAGTATATCCCAAATATGAGTTTTGCCCAAACATGGAATACTAAATTTAGAGATAGTAGAAGGTGGCAGTGGGCTTCACTGGTGGCTCAGTGGTGAAGAATCCACCTGGATAAGCAGCCTGCACATTGGTGCTTGATAAGCTGGCATACTTCTTTTTGGGACTCAGCTGCCTTGTGCTGAATATCTTAGCCATTTGGAGGACAAAAGAGGCTCTCCAGTTCCAGCCAAGAGCCTGAACTGCCAGAAGTGTGAGGAAGTCATCTCAGTCACTGCAGCCCCAATCACCCTCTGACTGTGACTGCACAAAATGCTCCAATCAAGACCAGCAGCACTGCCCATCCGAAGGACAGCAGAAAGAAGTAGAGAGGTTTGCATGAGGAAAGGCTAGACACTTAACAATCAGAAGAAATCAAGCCCTGAGCTTTTGGAATGGGAGCACTGACTCCAAGACCAAGAGAACTAACCCTAGGGGTATCAAATAGTGAGAACTCAAAGGAAATCACTGGAATAAAAGACCCTGCATGACCCAACCACCAGTAGCACCCTATGCAGGACACCTCATCTAAACAACAAACAAAACAAAAGTACAGACGCATTCATCAGCAGACAGGATTACCACCTCACTCAGTCTTACCTATCAGAGCAAAAACAAGCAAACAAACAAAAACTCAGTACAAAACTCACCCTATACAAAGCTTACACAAACCACTGGACAAACCTTAGGAAGGCAGAAATCAAAAGAAAGAAAGAATTAAACCTTGAAGTCTGGGAAAAGGAGACCTCAAACACAATAAGTTAAAAAGAAATATAATGAAAAGGCAAAGAAATACTATGCAAATGAAGGAGCAAACTAGAAACACAGAAGTCCAAATAAATGAAGAGGAAATAGGCAAGCTACCCGAAAAAGAATTCAGAATAATGATAGTAAAGATTATCAAAAATCTTGAAAACAAAACAGAGAAAATGAAAGAATCAATTAACAAAGACCTAGAAGAATTAAAGAATAAACATGCAGAGACAAACAACACAATTACTGAAACTGAAGATACTCTAGAAGGAAGCAATATCAAAGTACCTGAAGCAGAAGAACGCATCAGTGAGTGGGAAGATAAAATGATGGAAATAACTTCTGAAGAGCAGAATAAAGTAAAAAGAATGAAAAGAACTAAGGATAATCTCAGAGACCTCTGGGACAATATCAAATGCACCAACATTCGAATTATAGGGGTCCCAGAAGAAGAAGAGAAAGAGAAAGTGTATGAGAAATTTTTTGAAGAGATTATAGTTGAAAATTTCCCCAACACAGAAAAGGAAATAATCAAGCCCAAGAGGCACAAAGAGTCCTATATAGGATAAACCCAAGAAGAAACACTCCAAGACACCTACTAATCAAACTAACAAAGACTGAATACAAAGAAAGAATATTAAAAATAGCAAGGGAGAAGAAACAAGTAACATGCAAGGGAAACCTCATACACTTAACAGCTGAACTTTCAGCAGAAACTCTGCAGGCCAGAAGGGAATGGCAGGATATATTTAAATTACTGAAAGGGAAAAATCTACAAACCAAGATTACTGTATCTGGCAAGGATCTCATTCAAAACTGATGGAGAAATAAAAAGCTTTTCAGACAAACAAAAGTTAAGAGAATTCAGTACCACCAAACTAGCTTTACAACACATGTTAAACGGACTTATAATAGTCAAGAAGTACAAGAGAAGAAAAAGGATCTGCACAAAAAGAAACCCCAAACAATTACTAAAATGGTAATAGGAACATATATATCAATAATTAAATTTAAATGCATTAAATACTGCAATCAAAAGACACAGACTGGCTGAATGCATACAAAAACAAGACCCACATATATGCTGTCTATAAGAAACCCACTTCAGACCTAAAGACACATATAGACTGAAAACGAGAGGATGGGAAAAAGTATTCCATGCAAATGAGAAGCAAAAGAAAGCTGGAGTAGCAATTCTCATATCAGACAAAAAAGACCTCAAAATAAAGAACATTATAAGTGATAAGGAAGGACACAACATTATGTTCAAGGGATCATTCCAAGAGGAAGATAACAATTGTGAATATCTATGCACCCAACACAGGAGCACCTCAATACATAAGACAAACACTAACAGACATAAAAGGAGAAAATGACAGTAACACAATAAGAGTAGGACACTTTAACACCCCACTCACACCAATGGACAGATCATCAAAACAGAAAATTAATAAGGAAACACAAGTCTTAAATGATACATTAGATGAGATGGATCTCATCAATATCTTCAGGCCATTCCATCCAAATGCAGAATACACCTTCTCACGTGCACATGAAACATTCTCTAGGATAAACCACATCTTGGATCACAAATCAAATCTCAGTAAATTTAAGAAAATTGAAATCATATCAAGCATCTTCTCTGAACACAATGCTATGAGACTAGATATCAATTACAAGAAAAAAAACTGTAAGAAACACAAACACATGGAGATTAAACAACACGTTTATAAATAACCAATGGGTTACTGAAGAAATCAAAAGGGAAATCAAAAAAATTCTAGAAAAAAACGAGAATGAAATCACAACTCAAAACATATCGAATCCAGCAAAAGCTGTTCTAAGAGGGAAGTTTATAGCAAGAAAATCCTACCTCAAGAAACAAGAAAAACACCAAATAGACAACCTAATTTTATACCTAAAACAACTGAAAAAAGAAGAACAAACAAACAAACAAAAAAACAAAATTAGGAGAGGGAAAGAAATCATAAAGATCCTAGCAGAAATAAATGAAAAAGAAAAAAGAAACAACAGTAAAGATTAATAAAAATAAAATTTGCTTCTTTGAGAAGATAAAATTGACAAACCTTTAGCCAGATTCATCAAGAAAAAGAGAGAAAAGAATCAAATCAACAAAATTAGGAATGAAAAAGGAGAGGTTACAACAGACAATGCAGAAATACAAAGGATTATAGGAGACTATTATTGACAACAATATGGCAATAAAATGGATAACCTGGAAGAAATGGACAGATTCTTAGAAAAGTTCACTCTTCAAAGACTGAACCAGGAAGAAATAGAAATCATGAACAACCCAATTATAAGCACTGAAATTGAAGCTGTGATCAAAAATCTCCCCAAAAGCAAAAGCCCAGGACCAGATGGCTTCACAGAAGAATTCTATCAAACATTTAGAGAAGAGTTAATGCCTCTTCTTCTAAAATTCTTTCAAAAAATTGCAGAAGAAGGAACACTTCCAAACTCATTCTACGAGGCCCTCATGACCCTGATACCAAAGTCAACACAAAAAAGAAAACTACAGGCAAAAATCACTGATGAACATAGATACAAAAATCTTCAACAAAATTTTAGCAAACAGAATTCAGCAATACATCAAAAAGCTCATACACCATGATCAAGTTGGTTTATTCCAGGAATGCAAGGATTCTTTAATACATGAAAATCAATCAATGTGATACACCATATTAACAAATTAAAAGATAAAAACCATGATCATCTCAATAGATACAGAAAAATCCTTTGACAAAATTCAGCACCCATTTATGATTAAAATTCTTTGGAAAATGGGCAAAGAAGGAACCTACCTCAACATAGTAAAGGTCATATATGATAAGCCTACAACAAACATTATTCTCAATGGTGAAAAACTCAAAGCATTCCCCCTAAGATCAGAAACAAGACAAGGATATCCACTTTTACCACTATTATTCAACATAGTTCTGTAAGTCCTAGTTACAGCAATCAGAGAAGTAAAAGAAAGAAAAGGAATTCAGATCAGCAAAGAAGACGTAAAGCTCTCATTGTCTGCAGATGACATGATACTATACATAGAAAGTCCTAAAGATAGTATCAGAAAATTACTAGAGCTAATCAGTGAATTTAGCAAAGTTGCAGGACACAAAATCAATACAGAGAAATCACTTGCATTTCTATATACTAACAACGAAAAATCAGAAAGAGAAATTAAGGAAGCAATCCCATTCACCATTGCAAAAAATATATATATAATATCTAGGAATAAACTTACTTAAGGAAACAAAAGAACTGTACACAGAAAATTATTACACACTGATGAAAGAAATCAAAGATAACATAAACAGATGGAGAGGTAGTCCATGTTTCTGGGTAGGAAGGATCAATATTGTGAAAATGATTATACCACCAAATGCAATCTACAAATTCAATGTCATCCATATCAAATTACCAATGACATTTTTCACAGAACTAGAACAAAAAATTTCACAATCTATATGGAAATACAAAATACACCAAATAGCCAAAGCAGTCTTGAGAATGAAAAATGGAGCTGGAGGAATCAACCTTCCTGACTTCATATTTTACTACAAAGCTACAGTCATCAGGACAGTGTGGTACTGGCACAAAAACAGAAATATAGACCAATGGAACAAGATAGAAAGCCAAAAAACAAACCTATGCACCTATGCATACTTTATTTTTGAAAAAGGAGATAAGAATATACAACATGGCAAATCAGCCTCTTCAGTAAATGGTTCTGGGAAAACTGGACAACTACATGTAAAAGAATGAAATTAGAACACTTCCTAAAACCATATACAAAGATAAGCTCAAAATGGATTAAAGACCTAAACGTAAGACCAAAAACTATAAAACTCTTAGAGGAAAACATAGGCAGAGCACTCAATGACATAAATCAAAGCAAGATCCTCTGTACCCACCTCCTAGAGTAACAGAAATAAAAACAATAGTAAAAAAGTAGGACCTGATTAAATTTAAAATTTTTTGCACAGCAAAGAAAACTATAAACAAGGTGAAAAGACAACCCTCAGAATAGGAGAAAATAATTGCAAATGAAACAGCTGACAAAAGATTAATTTCCGAAATATGCAAGCAGTTCATACAACTCAATGCCAGAAAACAAACAACCCAATCAAAAAGTGGGGAAAGACCTAAACAGACATTTCTCCAAAGAAGACATACAGATGGCTAATAAACACATGAATAGATGCTCAACATTGCTCATTATCAGTTCAGTTCAGTTCAGTTCAGTTCATTTCAGTTCAGTCGCTCAGTCATGTCTGACTCTCCGCGACCCCATGAATCACAGCACGCCAGGCCTCCCTGTCCATCACCAACTCCCGGAGTTCACACAAACTCATGTCCACAGAGTCGGTGATGCCATCCAGCCATCTCATTCTCGGTCGTCCCCTTCTCCTCCCGCCGCCAACCTGTCCCAGCATCAGAGTCTTTTCCAGTGAGTCAACTCGTCGCATGAGGTGGCCAAAGTATTGCAGTTTCAGCCTTAGCATCAGTCCCTCCAATGAACATCCAGGATTGAGCTCCTTTAGAATGGACTGGTTGGATCTCCTTGCAGTATAAGGGACTCTCAAGAGTCTTCTCCAACATCACAGTTCAAAAGCATCAATTCTTCGGCGATCAGCTTTCTTCACAGTCCAACTCTCACATCCATACATGACCATGGGAAAAACCATTGCCTTGACTAGACGGACCTTGGTTGGCAAAGTAATGTCTCTGCTTTTTAATATACTATCAAGGTTGGTCATAACTTTCCTTCCAAGGAGCAAGCATCTTTTAATTTCATGGCTGCAATCAGCATCTGCAGTGATTTTGGAGCCCCAAAAAGTAAAGTCTGACACTGTTTCCACTGTTTTTCCATCTATTTCCCATGAGAAATGCAAATCAAAATGACAATGAGTGGTATCAACTCACACTGGTC
Organism: Moschus berezovskii; assembly: GCF_049115385.1. Lineage (NCBI taxonomy): Eukaryota > Metazoa > Chordata > Mammalia > Artiodactyla > Moschidae > Moschus > Moschus berezovskii. The sequence goes on from NC_142475.1 coordinate 41,410,054, forward strand.
AAAATGGCCATCATCAAAAAGTCTACAAACGATAAATGCTGGAGATGGTGTGGGGAAAAGGGAACACTCTTGCACTGTTGTGGGAAAGTAAATTGATACAGCCACTACGGAAGACAGTATGGAGATTCCTTAAAAACCTAGAATAAAACGACCCATGACCCATCAATCCCACTCCTAGGCATATACTGTGAGGAAACTAAAATTGAAAAAGACACATGTATCCCATTGTTCATTGCAGCATTATTTACAATAGCTAGAACACAAAAGTCCCAAAGAAAGGCAACGCCAAAGAATGCTCAAACTACCACACAATTGCACTCATCTCACATGCTAGTAAAGTCATGCTCAAAATTCTCCAAGACAGGCTTCAGCAATATGTGAACAGTGAACTTCAATATGTTCAAGCAGATTTTAGGAAAGGCAGAGGCACCAGAGATCAAATTGCCAACATCTGCTGGATCATGGGAAAAGCAAGAGAGCTCCAGAAAAATATCTATTTCTGCTTCACTGACTATGCCAAAGCCTTTGACTCTGTGGATCACAACAAACTGTGGAAAATTCTGAAAGAGATGGGCATACCAGACCACCTGACCTGTCTCTTGAGAAACCTGTATGCAGGTCAGGAAGCAACAGTTAGAACTGGACATGGAACAACAGACTGGTTCCAAATAGGAAAAGGAGTACGTCAAGGTTGTATATTTTCACGCTGCTTATTTAACTTATATGCAGAGTACATCATGAGGAACGCTGGGCTGGAAGAAGCAAAAGCTGGAATCAAGATTGCTCGGAGAAATATCAATAACCTCAGATATGCAGATGACACCACCATCATGGCAGAAGGTGAAGAGGAAGTCAAAAGCCTCTTGATGAAAGTGGAAGAGGAGAGTGAAAAGGTTAGCTTGAAGCTCAGCATTCAGAAAACAAAAACCATGGCATCTGGTCCTATCACTTCATGGGAAATAGATGGGGAAACAGTGGAAACAGTGTCAGACTTTACTTTTTGGGGCTCCAAAATCACTGCAGATGCTGATTGCAGCCATGAAATTAAAAGATGCTTACTCCTTGGAAGGAAAGTTATGACCAACCTAGATAGCATATTAAAAAGCAGAGACATTACTTTGCCAACCAAGGTCCATCTAGTCAAGGCTATGGTTTTTCCAGTGGTCATGTATGGATGTGAGAGTTGGACTGTGAAGAAAGTTGATCGCCGAAGAATCGATGCTTTTGAACTGTGGTGCTGGAGAAGACTCTTGAGAGTCCCTTGGACTGCAAGGAGATCCAACCAGTCCATTCTAAAGATCAATCTTGGGTGTTCATTGGAAGGACTGATGCTAAAGCTGAAACTGCAATACTTTGGCCACCTCATGCGACGAGTTGACTCACTGGAAAAGACTCTGATGCTGGGAGGGATTAAGGGCAGGAGAAGGGGACGACAGAGAATGAGATGGCTGGATGGCATCACCGACTCGATGGACATGAGTTTGTGTGAACTCCGGGAGTTGGTGATGGACAGGGAGGCCTGGCATGCTGTGATTCATGGGGTCGCAAAGAGTTGGACACGACTTAGCAACTGAACTGACTGACTGACTGAGAACATGAAAGCTACCTAGATGTCCATCAACAGATGAATGGATAAAGAAGTTGTGGTACATATGCACAATGGAATATTACTCAGCCATAAAAAGGAATGCATTTGAGTCAGTTCTGATGTGGTTGATGAACCTAGAACCTACTATACCGAATGAAGTGAGTAAGAAAGAGAAATATCGTATTCCTACACAACATATATGGAATCTAGAAAAATGATACTGAAGAATTTATTTACAAGGCAGCAATAGAGGTGTTCATTGGAAGGACTTATGCTAAAGCTGAAACTCCAATACTTTAGCCACCTCATGCGACGAGTTGACTCACTGGAAAAGAGTCTGATGCTAGGAGGGATTGGGGGTAGGAGGAGATGGGGATGACAGAGAATGAGATGGCTGGATGGCATCACCGACTCGATGGACATGAGTTTGAGTGAACTCCGGGAGTTGGTGACGGACAGGGAGCCTGGTGTGCTGTGGTTCATGGGGTCACAAAGAGTCGGACACGACTAAGCAACTGAACTGAACTGAACTGAACTGAATAGAGAAACAGACATAGAGACTAGATTTATGGACATGGGGAGAGGGAAGGAGAGGGTGAGTTGTATGGCAAGAGTAACGTGGAAACTTACATTACCATATGTAAAATAGATAGCCAATGGGAATTTGCTGTATGGCTCAGGAAGCTCAAACAGGGTCTCTGTATCAACCTTGATGGGTAGGATGGAGAGGGAGATGGAAGGGAGGTTCAAAAGAGAGGGGATATATGTATACCTATGGCTGATTCATGTTGAGGTTTGACAGAAAACAACAAAATTCTATAAAGCATTTATCCTTCAGTAAAAAAAATTAAAAATAAAAAGGAATAATAAAAATAAAAACATTTTTAAAAAGTGCATGACAACAATAGCACAAAGAACAGGACCCAAAAAGTGGAAACATTCTGTGGCAAGGTTCTTATGAAGTGTGGTACATTATTATTTGAAGGTGGACTAAATTAAGATAAAAAATATATATTGTAAAATCTTAAGTAAGCACTTAAAAATAAAGCTAGTTCATAAACAAACAAACAAACAAAAAGTGAATCTACCTACCAAGCAGGAGACGTGGCTTCAATCCCTGGATTGGAAAGATACCCTGGAGAAGGAAATTGGAACCCACTCCAGTATTCTCCCATTGGAAATCCCGTGGACAGTGGAGCTTGGTGGGCTACAATCCATGGGGTTGTAAAGAGTCAAACACAACTTAGCAACTGGACAACAACAACAACAAATGACGGTAGTACTGTCTAGGACTGTGATTCTCAGTTGGACCTAATGTTGCCTCCTCTCCCCTTCCAGAGGTCATTGGATAATGCCTGAAGACATTTTGTTGGTCATGATTGGGAGTGAGGTGTTACTAGCATCTAGTGAGTGGAAGTCAGAGACTCTGATAAATAGTCTACTAAACACAGCACATTCCCTTTCCCCAACCCCAATACTTGCAACCAAGTATTATCCAGTCTAAAATGGCAAGGCTGCTGAGGTTGAGAAACTTTGGTGTAAGTCATTGGATAAAAGATACTAAAACTATCGGTAGGAGCTGCAAAATGATAAACATGGTACCCCTAATCTCTCATGGACCAAACAGATGACTGACAATTTAGGATAACAGAGTATGAAAACAGAAGATGCAGATCTGGCAATAGAGTTCTTATTGTATGAGTATTAAGAGGTAAAGACCCCGCTGTAGTGTTTGGAAAGATTCACTTTGCTAGCTACCCAAACATACCATCTGTTGGACATGCCAACTGATACTGGTTCTGGAATTTTCCAAACTTTCTCTTCACATCAATATTTTAATTGGACAGATTAGATGAAAGGCACTAAATTATCATAAAATTGCATCATTTCATTATAGAAGAAATATTAAAAAATACTTCAAGTATAAGCTTCACTGATACAATAGGTCAGTTACTTACTAGAGACTGATTACTAAAGTAATAAAGAAAAAGAAAAACAATTATTTTGATGGATAGATGGACTCCAGAGTGTATATACTAATTTAGTTATTTAATTTTCATTGCACTTATGAAAAAGTAAAATTTAATACTATGCATATTTCTTTGGGGAGTTTCATTTTTAATTAGATATGACTTGAGCTGACTCTTTTCCCACTGCAGAAATAATGTACAAACTCAGTAAGTGTGTTTATCACATACAGGCAGGTCTCTGCAACTGTATAAATAATTTCTATTACTTCATACATACACCCAGATGGGTCTTCAGCGAAACACAATTAAATAAGACAAAACAAAAGGCCAGGAGAAATTATTAAAGGGAATTTATCTGTTAAATTAATCATTTCCTCCTTCACTTCTAGAGTTTAGTTTCAATTAGGCTTTCAATGATCTTAAATCTTCTTTCACATGAAAAATACACTTCAGGTTAAATTTTAAGAAACAATGTACAGGTGATGGTCCTAGATATATTCTATTGTGTCCTAAAGTACTTCTTCAGAGAAGAAGGGAAGGCATTTAAATGAGCAAAAATTATTTTAATAGAATCTTATAGTGATGGTAAAGTGGTTAATTAGTTTATTATAATGATACTAAGCATTTTTAGACCTAAATGTGAGTTTTCCCAGATTTTAAAAAGGTTTACAAATAAGTAAAGATAAAAGTCAAAGAGAAATAGGATATTATCAGTAAATCTCAAAAACATCAGTTCAGTTCAGTTCAGTCACTGTCGTGTCCAACTCTTTCAGTTCAGTTCAGTTCAGTTGCTCAGTCATGTCCGACTCTTTGCGACCCCATGAATCACAGCACGCCAGGCCTCCCTGTCCATCACCAACTCCCGGAGTTCACTCAAACTCATGTCCATCGAGTCGGTGATGCCATCCAGCCATCTCATTCTCTGCCGTCCCCTTCTCCTCCTGCCCCCAATCCCTCCCAGCATTAGAGTCTTTTCCAGTGAATCAACTCATCGCATGAGGTGCCCAAAGTATTGGAGCTTCAGCTTCACCATCAGTCCTTCCAATGAACACTCAGGATTGATCTCCTCCGGAATGGACTGGTTGGATCTCCTTGCAGTCCAAGGGACTCTCAAGAGTCTTCTCCAGCACCACAGTTCAAAAGCATCAATTCTTCAGCGATCAGCTTTCTTCACAGTCCAACTCTCACATCCATACATGACCACGGGAAAAACCATAGCCTTGACTAGACGGACCTTGGTTGGCAAAGTAATTATCAGTAAATCTCAAAAACATAATTGGATTTAATAAAGAAATTTTCAAGGTTTTATATAATTAGATATCATTTTTATAATTTTTAAAAAGCAAAGCAATACTGCATGCATCCTTGGTTACATACAAACACATGTACAAACACACATTTAAAGGACTGAAAAGATGAAAATCAAATTCATTGCCAAGGGTGTATGCAAATGGGAAATAAAGAAGCAAGGAGCGGGGATTGGACTGACATATGACAGGGGAAAAATAGAATGCCATCTTTGTGAGTTTTATTTCATTTATTAAATAATATTTTAACAGTATGATTAAATTTTCATAATAGCTGATTCTGTATAAAGAAAGAAAATACTGTTGTTTTTTTAATTTGCTATGCTTTTAAAAATTTCTCAAAATAAAAATTATACTTAAGAATGAACCAGGAAAAGTGTATCTGATATGTATTTGTAAATATTCAGAGATGAAAGGAAAAAGATCATAGCATATGTGAGCATTCATAAATAATGGGGCTTGTGTTGCTATCTTAGGGAGAATATTGTGAGATGAACCTAGAAAAGGGGATCGGGAGCTTGTGTTAAAAAAAAAAAAATGCAGATACATCCCAAAGAGGATGGTAAGCTGTTGGAAACTAATGGCGTAAGCAAGTAACATGATCCAGCATGTACTTGGAAAGATTGACCTAATATAAGCAGAGGCACATTTTTCAGTAAAACCTTTTTCAAACAGCCTTTATTGAAAAATATAATTATGAAGAAGATACCAGAATAGAAATGTTCTGAAATAAAGAAAAATTTGAATCTGTACTGAGAAGTGGAACAAATCCAGGAAAAATTGATATAGAATACTCTCGTCAAGGCATATCTTCTTGAAATCATTGAACTTCATGAATAAAGACTCATCTGGGAATTCAGACAGTAAGAGAGAGTCATCCACAACAGGGAAAAATGAATTGGGTACCAAATTATCTCCACAGCAACATCCAGGGAGTGCCACAAGGCAGAAGAGGAACATCTACATCATCTGAGGACACCCACACTTCAGAGGGAAAGAAGAATTTCCTGCCTTCCAAAGTTGTCCTTCAAATCCAAAGGCAGTGTATGCATATTCTCAAATAGAAGAGAACCTAGAGATTAGTGAAATGGCAACCCACTCCAGTGTTCTTGCCTGGAGAATCCCAGGGACGGGGGAGCCTGGTGGGCTTCCGTCTATGGGGTCACACAGAGTCGGACACGACTGAAGTGACTTAGCAGCAGCAGCAGCAGAGATTAGTGAATAGCACACAGATAAATACAAATAAAAAAATTAATGCTAATGGATCATAAATATTTTTTCACCAAAGGGAAATGAAAGCTTTAAAAACTCTAAAACTGATTGCTGCTACTGCTAAGTCACTTCAGTCGTGTCCGACTCTGTGCGACCCCATAGACGGAAGCCCACCAGGCTCCCCCGTCCCTGGGATTCTCCAGGCAAGAACACTGGAGTGGGTTGCCATTTCCTTCTCCAATGTGTGAAAGTGAAAAGTGAAAGTGAAGTCGCTCAGTCGTGTCCGACCCTTAGCGACCCCACGGACTGCAGCCTACCAGGCTCCTCCATCCATGGGATTTTCTAGGCAATAGTACTGGAGTGGCTTGCCATTGCCTTCTCCGCTAAAACTGATTAAATCATAGTAAAAAGAGACCATATAAACATGAAATCCAATTAAATAGATATCTAAGACTAAATAATTGCAGGATTATGTTCAGATCACAAAATGGATAGTTTATAAACCCTGACCTTAAAACAATTACTTAAACCTTTTTCAAAGAATGATCTTTTTGGCAGGCATTGAATTCCTGCTTTCAAAAAATGGGAAAAATCAGCAAAAATAAACTTCCTTTTTACCTCTTCGTGCTTTTTTCTACCTCTTAATTATCTCATTTTACATTTTGGGGAACACCAACCACACACACACACCCTCCAAAATAGACTGTGATTTTTAGAGATAATATCAGATGGGAAAGCGTCTGCCTGCAATGCGGGAGACCTGGGTTCGATCCCTGGGTCGGGAAGATCTCCTGGAGAAGGAAACAGCAACCCACTCCAGTACTCTTGCCTGGAGAACCCCATGGACGGAGTAGCCTGGTAGTCTACAGTCCATGGGGTCGCAAAGAGTCGGACACGACTGAGCAACTTCACTCACTCACTCATAGATCAAATCTACATTAATGAAAAGGGATATACTTCTACACACGTTATCATCTGTTGAAATTTTCTTTTCCCAAGCAAAGGTAGTGCTTTATGTTGTCCTGAAGAGTGGTTGTAGTTACCCCTTCTGGCAGTCACCTGCTGACTTGTGACTAATAAGTTCCAAAACAATTTTGCTGAGTAACAGAATCATTTGCCTCAAAGGCTTCCTTTACTTACAGAGAAGAAAAACTAAGTGAACCTTGCAGATTAAAATTCTTTCTACACTTTGTATTATGCTACCCTCCGCTCACTTCTCCCTATAATCTGAAGGAGGCATATGTTTTCTTCTTTTTACAATAAAATCAAAGTAGAGCTTTGTTTTTCCAACAATATATATCATGGTACTTAATACTCTTGTTGTAAATTATTTTAAAGTATTAATTTTTGACATGTACCACTCAACAGGCTATGAAATGTTATTTCTCTTGACTGTATTCTGTAAATAATACAGAAATTTGATCAAACTCATTAACCATTTGTGCCCCTTCTACCTCAGATGCAATAAATTGCAATTGGAAATTCAAATTAGCATGTAAGATGTGAGCTTAGTTAACTTTGTTGCATTATGAGTAAAAGGTCATATCTTCAAAGAAAATTAGAAAGAAATCTTTTTGAACCCAAAATTAAGAATTAAAACATTTTCAACCTCAAAATGAATCTTAGAGATTTCCAAGTAGAGACTATATTTTTTTTTCAAAAGAAGACTTAGACCAATTTGCTGCTGCTAAGTCACTTCAGTCGTGTCTGACTCTGTGTGACCCCTTAGACGGAAGCCCACCAGGCTCCCCCGTCGTTGGGATTCTCCAGGCAAGAACACTGGAGTGGGTTGCCATTTCCTTCTCCAATTTATTTGTGTGCAAAACCAAATAAGTTGCTGCCAAATTTATAGTGATTAATGATGTCATTACCTTTATTATTTATTTGTAAATAATTTTACGATTATTATGTCAGTTTCCTTTGCCCAGTTCAACACTGTTTATATGTGTAGCCTCAAAGAGACATATTCAGAAGGAAATTGTCTGAATAACACCAAAAATATTCCCCTTAACATTGAAAATATATATATACATATATGTGGTAGACTAACCAATTAAGAAAGGCAAATATTCAAGTGAAGTTTTTAAGAATGGACTTGTTGTACCTATGTTTTGCGGCATAACCAGCTTTTTTACTCAGCATGCTTCCCTTTAAAAAAAAAACCATCTTGATTTTTTAATGTATGCTCAATTCAATACATGTAATTGTATTGAATTGTATTCAAATTGAATTGTATTGAAATAAAATGTATATTTATATATTTATATTTTCTATGAAAATTCAGTTCCCAATATGTTGAGAACACAAGCTCAATTATTGTCATATCAGTTCTTTCTACTTATGTTGCATGAAGAGTAACATTTCACAATCCATTTAATTGCCAATTCCCTCTTCAGCCCTATACTGCTCTACCCCTGAAACTTACATACAAGCACACATGGACATCTCTTGCCTGCATTTTATGGAAAAATAAACTATTCCCAGAATTGAGTATTTGAAAAGGAGGGAAGGATAATAAAAAACAGGAAATTTCCTAGTTCCTCTTGAACAGGGAAATTTCATTACATCATTAAAACTGAATTTCCTAAACTCAGTCCCCTAGTTCTTGATCTGTATCAATTGTTCCAACACTCAAATTTCATAGTGCAATAAGTCATTAAAGTAATGTCAGAATCATGCATATCCAATATTTAAGTTTGTCAGGTAAGAATAATTTTAAAAGTCATCATTTTATTTAATATGGGATATTTTAACTCCAGAAATGTAGAAGGAATATAATCATAGATTAAAATAAACAATTTATAATTTTACACCAAAATGTAGATCACACAATAATCAGTTTTACTTATTTTATTCTAGATGCTTGAAAGTTCCTTACAGGTGAAATCTGCCCATGGGTGGTATTAAGTTTCATTGTTTCCTTCCACATCGTTTACTCCATACTGCCTTATATGAGTATTTTTATAATCTATTTTATTTAGCATCTTTATTCATTTATGTATTCATCTGACACCTTGTGCAGATTCAAAGTGTGCAATCAATTTAGGTCTGTAGGATGAATGGATAAAGCAATGACATTTCATTCATTCATTTACTTATATAACACCAGATTCAAATGACTCGTGGATAATATCATTTAGATTTGTGCTTACTCTGCTCTCTTTTAAGACAGATAACTAATATTTATTCTTAAACAAGGTGATGCCAAATAAAATTTTAAAAATTTTAGTATGTTATTTACAGAATAAAAGATTTTGATATAAAGAAAGTATACCATATGCCAATAAAGTCAGAACATAAATCTAAAAAATGTCTTTACCAGTTCAATTGTTATTGAAGTGCTCCAACCATGTCTTATACAGGAATGTGCTGACATAAGTTACTTTAGTTGATCTGATCATATGGACCACAGTCCTGTCTAACTCAATGAATCTAAGCCATGCCATGTGGGGCCACCCAAGCCGGATGGGTCATGGTGGAGAGGTCTGACAGAATGTGGTCCACTGGAGAAGGGAATGGCAAACCACTTAAGTATATTTGCCTTGAGAACCCCATGAACAGTATCAAAAGGCAAAATGATAGGATAGTGAATGAGGAATTCCCTAGGTTGGTAGGTGCCCAGTATGCTACTGGAGATAGGTGGAGAAATAACTCCAGAAAGAATGAAGGGATGGAGCCAAAGCAAAACAAATACCCAGTTGTGGATGTGACTGATGCTAGAAGCAAGGTCTGATGCTGTAAAGAGCAATATTGCATAGGAACCTGGAATGTTAGGTCCATGAATCAAGGCAAATTGGAAGTGGTCAAACAGGAGATGGCAAGAGTGAACATCGACATTCTAGGAATCAGTGAATTAAAATGGACTGGAATGGGTGAATTTAACTCAGATGACCATTATATCTACTACTGTGAGCAGGAATCCCTTAGAAGAAATGGAGTAGCCATCATGGTCAACAAAAGAGTCCGAAATGCAGTACTTGGATGCAATCTTAAAAATGACAGAATGATTTCTGCTCGTTTCCAAGGCAAACCATTCAATATTACAGTAATCCAAGTCTATGCCCCAATCAGTAATGCTGAAGAAGCCGAAGTTGAACAGTTCTATGAAGACCTACAAGACCTTTTATTTATTTTTTTTTTTTTACTTTCTCAAAATTTATTTATTTATTTATTTTTTATAATTTTTTTTTCTTTACAGTTAAAAGTATTTTTATTAAAAAAGCACAAATGCAAAGAAATGAACAGAGGAAAATTTATGCGTCGAACCTGGACTGGTCACTTATGATAATATACATGCTACAATTCCATTCTCCCCAATCATTCCACCTTCACCCTCTCCCACAGAGTCCCAGAGACTGTTCTAAATGCCTATGTCTCTTTTGCAGTCTCTTATACAGGGTTCAGGTTACCATTTTTCTAAATTCCATATATATGCGTTAATATACAGTATTGATGTTCTTCTTTCTGGCTTACTTCACTCTGTATAATTGGCTCCAATTTCATCCACCTCATTAAAACTGATTCAAATGCATTCTTTTTGATGGCTGAGAAATACTCCATTGTGTATATGTACCAAAGCTTTCTTATCCATTCATCTGCAGATGGACATCTAGGTTGCTTCCATGTCCTGGCTATTATAAACAGTGCTGCAATGAACATTGGAGTACATGTGTCTCTTTCAATTCTGGTTTCCTCGGTGTGTATGCCCAGGAGTGCGATTGCTGGATCATATGGCAGTGCAGGAGTAGCAATACTCATATCAGATAAAATAGACTTTAAAACAAAGGCTGTGAAACGAGACAAAGAAGGAAACTACATAATGATCAAAGGATCAATCCAAGAAGAAGATATAACAATTATAAATATTTATGCACCTAACATAGGAGCACCGCAATATGTAAGACAATTACTAACAAGTATGAAAGGGGAAATTAACAATAACACAATAATAGTGGGAGATTTTAACACCCCACTTACATCTATGGATAGATCAACTAAACAGAAAATTAACAAGGAAACACAATCTTTAAATGATATAATAGAACAGTTAGACCTAATAGATATCTATAGGACATTTCACCCCAAAACAATGAATTTCACCTTTTTCTCAAGCCTACAAGACCTTTTAGAACGAACACCCAAAAAAGATGTCCCTTTCATTATAGGGGACTGGAATGCAAAAGTAGGAAGTCAAGAAACACCTGGAGTAACAGGCAAATTTGGCCTTGGAGCACGGAATGAAGCAGGGCAAAGGCTAATAGAGTTTTGCCAAGAGAACGCACTGGTCATAGCAAACACCCTCTTCCAACAACACAAGAGAAGACTCTACGCATGGACATCACCAGATGGTCAACACCGAAATAAGATTGATTATATTCTTTGCAGCCAAAGATGGAGAAGCTGTATACAGTTAGCGAAAACAAGACCAGGAGCTGACTGTGGCTCAGATCATGAGCTCCTTATTGCCAAATTCAGACTTAGATTGAAGAAAGTAGGGAAAACCCCTAGACCATTCAGATATGACCTCAATCAAATCCCTTATCATTATACAGTGGAAGTAAGAAATAGATTTAAGGGTCTAGATCTGATAGATAGAGTGCCTGATGAACTCTGGAGGGAGGTTCGTGACATTGTACAGGAGACAGGGACCAAGACCATCCCCATGGAAAAGAAATGCAAAAAAGCAAAATGGCTGTCTGAGGAGGCCTTACAAATAGCTGTGAAAATGAAAGAAGCGAAAAGTAAAGGAGGAAAGGAAAGATATAAGCATCTGAATGCAGAGTTCCAAAGAATAGCAAGGAGAGATAAGAAAGCCTTCCTCAGCAATCAATGCAAAGAAATCAAGGAAAACAACAGAATAGGAAAAACAAGAGATCTTTTCAAGAAAATTAGAGTTATCAAGGGAACATTTCATGCAAAGATGGGCTCGATAAAGGACAGAAATGGTATGGACCTAACAGAAGCAGAAGATATTAAGAAGAGGTGGCAAGAATACACAGAAGAACTGTACAAAAAAGATCTTCACGACGAAGATAATCACGATGGCGTGATCACTCACCTGGAACCAGACAGCTTGGAATGTGAAGTCAAGTGGGCCTTAGAGAGCATCATGACAAACAAAGCTAGTGGAGGTGATGGAATTCCGATTGAGCTATTTCAAAAAATGAAAGATGATGCTGTGAAAGTGCTGCACTTAATATGCCAGCAAATTTGGAAAACTCAGCAGTGGCCACAGGACTGGAAAAGGTCAGTCTTCATTCCAATCCCAAAGAAAGGCAATGCAAAGAATGCTCAAACTACCGCACAATTGGACTCATCTCACACGCTAGTAAAGTCATGCTCAAAATTCTCCAAGCCAGGCTTCAGCAATATGTGAATCGTGAAATTCCAGATGTTCAAGTAGGTTTTAGAAAAGGCAGAGGCACCAGAGATCAAATTGCCAACATCCGCTGGATTATGGAGAAAGCAAGAGAGTTCCAGAAAAACATCTATTTCTGCTTCATTGACTATGCCAAAGCCTTTGACTGTGTCGATCATAATAAAGTGTGGAACATTCTGAAAGAGATGGGAATCCCAGACCACCTGACCTGCCTCTTGAGAAACCTGTATTCAGGTCAGGAAGCAACAGTTAGAACTGGACATGGAACAACAGACTGGTTCCAAATAGGAAAAGGAGTACGTCAAGGCTGTATATTGTCACCTTGCTTATTTAACTTATATGCAGAGTACATCATGAAGAACACTGGGCTGGAAGAGGCACAAGCTGGAATCAAGATTGCTGGGAGAAATATCAATAACCTCAGATATGCAGATGACACTACCCTTATGGCAGAAAGTGAAGAGGAACTCAAAGGCCTCTTGATGAAAGTGAAAGAGGATAGTGAAAAGGTTGGTTTGAAGCTCAACATTCAGAAAACAAAGATCATGGCATCTGGTCCCATCATTTCATGGGAAATAGATGGGGAAATAGTGGAAACAGTGTCAGACTTTATTTTTTTGGGCTCCAAAATCACTGCGGATGCTGATTGCAGCCATGAAATTAAAAGATGCTTACTCCTTGGAAGGAAAGTTATGACCAACCTAGATAGCATATTAAAAAGCAGAGACATTACTTTGCCCACCAAGGGCCGTCTAGTCAAGGCTATGGTTTTTCCCATGGTCATGTATGGATGTGGGAGTTGGACTGTGAAGAAAGCTGATTGCTGAAGAATTGATGCTTTTGAACTGTGGTGCTGGAGAAGACTCTTGAGAGTCCCTTGGACTGCAAGGAGATCCAACCAGTCCATTCTAGAGGAGATCAATCCTGGATGTTCATTGGAGGGACTTATGCTAAAGCTGAAACTCCAATACTTTGGGCACCTCATGCGACGAGTTGACTCACTGGAAAAGACTCTGATGCTGGGAGCGATTGGGGGTAGGAGGAGGCAGGGACGACAGAGAATGAGGTGGCTGGAGGGAATCACCGACTCGGTGGACCTGAGTTTGAGTGATCTCCAGGAGTTAGTGATGGACAGGGAGGTCTGGCGTGCTGTGGTTCATGGGGTCGCTAAGACTTGGACACGACTGAGTGACTGAACTGAACTGAACTGAAGTTACTTTAATTATATGCTATGTGACTGTTGAGCTTCTCTTTCAGTTATTGCATAAAAGAAGCAACTAATGACTAACCCTAAACTTACTGTTTAGCGCATTTTATTTTCCTACCTTCTGTATTTCAAATATCAACACCTGAAAGCTGCCAGTTTCTTATGAAATAAACTCTTAAAATTAAATGTATTCCATTTTTGATATCATATTTTATATCTAATTGTCTTGTGTTTCCCTTAATTGATTGTTGTAGATAAAGCTGATTTTTACTACTTTTGCCTTTTAACCTTACTAGCTTTGTGTGTTAATAATTTCCTATCTTCACTGTATGTTTGCCTTTACTGGTGAGTCTTTTCCTTTTGCAATTTCCTTGTTTCTAGTTGTGACCTTTTCTTCTTTGTCTAAAGAAGTTCCTTTAATATTTGTTGTAAAGTTGGTTTAGTAATGTTGAACTCTTAGCTTTTGCTTATCTGTAAAGCTTTTTAGCTCTCCATCAAATCTGAAGGAAAATCTTGTTGGGTAGAGTATTTGTGGTTGTAGGATTTTCCCTTTAATCACTTTAAATATATGGTGTCACTCCCTTCTGACCTATAGAGTCTGCTGAAAAGATCAGCTGATAGACTTATGGGAGTTCCCTTGTATGTCATTTGTTGCTTTTTTCTTGTTGCTTTCAACATTCTCTATCTTTAATTTTTGTCATTTTAATTATTATGTATCTTCATGTGTTGCTCTTTGTGTTCATCTTGTATTCAGTTCAGTTCAGTCGCTCAGTCGTGTCCAACTCTTTGCGACCCCATGAATCACAGCATACCAGGCCTCCCTGTCTATCACCAACTCCAGGAGTTCACTCCGAGGCCAGCAGTTAGGTCAGGCCCAGGCTCCTATCAAATTGCTTCTTTTGCCATGGACCCCAAAATTTTGTGTGCACCCTTTATGAGTGATGTCTCTATTTCTCACATTCCTTTGCGACACCCCAAATTAAGTCCTGCTGCTGCTGCTGCTAAGTTGCTTCAGTCGTGTCCAACTCCATGCGACCTCATAGATGGCAGCCGACCAGGCTCCACCATCCCTGGGATTCTCCAGGCAAGAACACTGGAGTGGCTTGCCATTTCCTTCTCCAACGTGTGAAAGTGAAAAGTGAAAGTGAAGTCGCTCAGTTGTGTCCGACTAGTGGCAACCCCATGGACTGCAGCCTACCAGGCTCCTCTGTCCATGGGATTTTCTAGGCAAGAGTACTGGAGTGGCTTGCCATTGCCTTCTCCGAAATTAAGTCCTATTGGTCTTCAAAGCTAAATTTTCCAGCGGCTCATTTGGTATAAGACCCTTGTGCTGGGGAGGCTGACTTAGATGCAGAATCTTGCCAAAATCATGGCTCTCTGTGCACCAATGCCAAACAGAAATACGGAGACAGAGTTATGGAGGAGAAAGAAAGAGTGGCTTCATTGTTTTCCCAAGGCAAAGGGGGAACACAGTAGGAGAGCACCTTAAGCACTGTGCCTCCCTCCCTGGTGAGTAGGGAAAGATTATATAGTCAGGCAGGTGTATGTAAGGATCAAGGCAGTTGTTGTTCAGCCTATCAATAATGTTCTGCGCTTTGTGACAGCATGGACTGCAGCACTGCAGGCTTGCCTGTCCTGTACCATCTCTCAGAGCTTGTTCAAATTCATGTCCATTAAGTTGGTGATGCCATCCAACCATCTCATCCTCTGTCATCCTCTTCTCCTCCTGCCCTCTATCCTTCCTAGCATCTGAGTCTTTTCTAAAGAGTTGGCTCTTCACATCAGGTGGCCAGAGTATTGGAGCTTCAGCTTTAGCATCAGTCCTTCCAATGAATATTAAGGACTGATTTCCTTTAGGATTCACTATTTTGATCTTCTTGCAAGCCAAGGGACTCTCAAGAGTCTTCTCCAACACCACAGTTCAAAAGCATCAATTCTTTGGTGCTCAGCTTACTTAATGGTCCAAATCTCACATCTGTACATGACTACTGGAAAAACCATAGCTTTGACTATATGGAACTTTATGTTTCTGCTTTTTAATATGTAATGTCTCTGCTTTTTAATATGTTGTCTAGGTTTGTCATAGCTTTTCTTCCAAGGAGCAAAGTCTTTTAATTTCATGACTGCAGTCACCATCCTCAGTGATTTTGGAGCCCAAGAAAATAAAGTCTGTGACTGTTTCCATTGTTTCCCCATCTATTTGCCATGAAGTGATGGGACCAGAAGTCATGATCTTGGTTTTTTTCATATTGAGTTTTAAGCCAGTTTTTTTTTTAACTTTCCTTTTTCACCTTCATCAAGAGGTTCTTTTATTCCACTTCACTTTCTGCCATAAGAGTGATGTCACCTGCATATCTGAGGTTATTGACATTTCTCCCAACAACCTTGATTTCAGCTTTTGTTTCATCCATCTTGGCATTTTTAATATGTACTCTGCATATAAGTTAAATAAGCAGGATGACAATATACAGCTTTGACATACTCGTTTCCCAATTTGGACCCAGTATGTTGTATTTACTTTTTTGGTGGGGGGGGGCTCCAAAATCACTGCAGATGCTGACTGCAGCCAGGAAATTAAAAGACGCTTGCTCCTTGGAAGGGAAGTTATGACCAACCTTGATAGTATATTAAAAAGCAGAGACATCACTTTGCCAACAAAGGTCCGTCTAGTCAAGGCTATGGTTTTTCCCGTGGTCATGTATGGATGTGAGGGTTGGACTGTGAAGAAAGCTGATCACTGAAGAATTGATGCTTTTGAACTGTGGTGTTGGAGAAGACTCTTGAGAGTCCCTTGGACTGCAAGGAGATCCAACCAGTCCATTCTAAAGGAGATCAGTCCTGGGTGTTCATTGGAAGGACTGATGCTAAAGCTGAAACTCCAATACTTTGGCCACCTCATGCGACGAGTTGACTCACTGGAAAAGACTCTGATGCTGGGAAAGGTTGGGGGCGGGAGGAGAAGGGGACAACAGAGAATGAGATGGCTGGATGGCATCACCGACTCTGTGGACATGAGTTTGAGTGAACTCCAGGAGTTGGTGATGGACAGGGAGGCCTGGCGTGCTGTGATTCATGGGGTCGTGGAGAGTCGGACACAACTGAGCGACTGAACTGAACTGAACTGAACTGATGTTGTCCCATGTCCCATTCTAACTGTTGCTTCTTGACCTGCATACAGGTTTCTCAAGAGAGAGGTAAGTGGCCTGGTATTCCCATCTCTTTAAGAATTATCCACAGTTTGTTGTGATCCATACAAAGGCTTCAGTACAGTCAATGAGGTAGAAGTAGATGTTTTTCTGGAATTCTCTTGCTTTTTCTATGATTCAATGGATGTTGAAAATTTGATCTCTGGTTCCTCTGCCTTTTCTAAATCCAGCTTGTACATCTGGAAGTTCTTGGTTCATTTACTGTTGAAGCCTAACTTGGAGGATTTTGAGCATGACCTGGTTATCATGTGAAATGAGAGAATTATGTGGTAGTTTGAGTATTCTTTGGCATTGTCCTTCTTTGGGATTGGAATGAAAACTGGCTTTTTCCAGTCCTGTGCCAGTGCTGAGTTTTCCAAATTTGCTGACATATTGAGTGCAGCACTTTCACTCATCTTTTAGGATTTGAAACATCTCAGCTGGAATTCCATTACCTCCACTAGATTTCTTTGTTCATAATGATGCTTCCTAAGGCTCACTTGACTTCACACTCCAGGATATCTGGTACACCATTATGGTTATACAGGTCATTATAATCTCTTCTGTGTATTCTTTCCACCTCTTAAATCTTCTGCTTCTGTTAGGTCCATGCTGTCAAGGCAATAATAGTTTTTCTGGAATCAAGATTGCCAGGAGAAATATCAATAACCTCAGATATGCAGATGATACCACCCTTATGGCAGAAAGTGAAGAGGAACTCAAAGGCCTCTTGATGAAAGTGAAAGAGGAGAGTGAAAAGGTTGGCTTGAAGCTCAACATTCAGAAAACGAAGATCATGGCATCTGGCCCATCACTTCATGGGAAATAGATGGGGAAACAGTGGAAACAGTGTCCGACTTTATTTTTTTGGGCTCCAAAATCACTGCAGATGCTGATTGCAGCCAGGATATTAAAAGACGCTTACTCCTTGGAAGGACAGTTATGACCAACCTAGATAGCATATTAAAAAGCAAGACATTACTTTGCCAACCAAGGTCCGTCTAGTCAAGGCTATGGTTTTTCCCGTGGTCATGTATGGATGTGAGAGTTGGACCGTGAAGAAAGCTGATCATGGAAGAATTGATGCTTTTGAACTGTGGTGCTGAAGACTCTTGAGACTCCCTTGGACTGCAAGGAGATCCAACCAGTCCATACTAAAGGAGATCAGTCCTGGGTGTTCATCAGAAGGACTGATGCTAAAGCTGAAACTGCAATACTTTGGCCACCTCATGCAACGAGTTGACTCACTGGAAAAGACTCTGATGCTGGGAGGGATTGGGTGTGGGAGGAGCAGGGACGACAGAGAATGAGATGGCTGGATGGCATCACCGACTCGATGGAGGTGAGTCTGAGTGAACTCCGGGAGTTGGTGATGGACAGGGAGGCCTGGCGTGCTGTGATTCATGGGGTCGCAAAGAGTCGGACACGACTGAGCGACTGAACTGAACTGAACTGATTCTTCCTCCAGTGAAATTTCAAATGGGTGGAGTTGCTGATAAAATTAGGGTGTGTCCAGGGTCCCTGGTGGCTTAGCTGGTAAAGAATCTGCCTTCAAAAAAAAAAGAATCTGCCTGCAATGAGGGAGACCCCTGTTCAATCTCTGGGTTGGAAAGATCCCCTGGAGAAGGGAATGGCAACCCACTCCAGTATTCTGGCCTGGATAATCCCATGGACAGAGGATAATGGTGGGCTACAGTCCAAAGTGTTACAAAGAATCGGACAAGACTGAGGGACCAACGCTTTTAAGACTTCCCTGGTGGCTCAGACGGTAAAGCTGCTGTCTACAATGCGGGAGACCCTGGTTTGATCCCTGGGTGGGGAAGATCTCCTTGAAAAGGAAATGGCAACCCACTCCAGTATTCTTGCCCAGAAAATCCCATGGATGGAGGAGCCTGATAGGTTACAGTCCGTGGGGTCGCAAAGAGTTGGACATGACTGAACTTTCACTTTCGATTTTCACAGGGTCTTAGGTGATCCATCTACTAATCTTGATGATCTCTGGTCCCTGCCATTCCGCCTTTAATTATCAACTGTTCTGCCATTTGGAACTGAGAGAAGGTCATAAGGCTGGAGTCTTGCCTATAAGAAATGGGGGACACAAAGGCCTCCATGCTCAGGAGTTCTGCAGGGCCCTGCTTAGTGTCAAGAACTCTCACTCCTGTGGGGAACCCCTGAAATATAAGTATTCCCTAGTTTGTTGGTCTCCCACCTCAGGGTATGGAATTTGATTATATTGTGAGTCCACCCCTTCTACATTTCATTTTGGTTCCTTCTTCACGTCCCTGGGCTTCCCTGATGGCTCAGCTGGTAAAGAATCCACCAGCAATGTGAGAGACCTGGGTTCAATCCTTGGGTTGGGAAGATTCCCTGGAGAAGGGAACAGATACCCACTCCAGGATTCTGACCTGGAAAATTCCATGAATTTTATAGTCCACGGGGTCGCAAAGATTCAGACATGACTAAGTGACTTCCCTGGAGGTTCAGACGGTATACCGTCTACCTACAATGAGGGAGACCCGGGTTCAATCCCTGGGTCGGGAAGATCCCCTGGAGAAGGAAATGGCACCCCACTCCAGTATTCTTGCCTGGAAATCCCACGGACAGAGGAGCCTGGTTGGCTACTGTCCATGGGGTCGCAAAGAGTCGTACACGACTGAACGATTTCACTTAAGCGACTTTAAGAGGAGGTGAGCTCAAGGCACTTTCAACTCCACCATTTTGGCTGATCTCTCATTCCATTTTCTAAAGCAAACGTATATAAAGCTGTAACTTTAATCATAATGCTAATGCAATTTTATTATTTTTGTTTCTCATGCTTTTCACTTGCCCTGGTACAACCTAAAACATTAAATATGCTATTCCTAAATATTTTATGTATTTACATTTCAGTTTTTTTATATAATTCAGAAGAACATTCCCACAGAGTTCACAGACTCTTTTCTCTAATTCCATTGGAAATAAATATCAAAAGTTCAGTTGTATTTTCATAGTATCTTCTTCAGGATAGTTGTCATTTGGACTTCCATAGAGATTAGTTTCCTAAAGCAAAATTCAGTAAATCCAGTGAGTTTTAAGTTTATTATTAGGCATTTATTTAACTCAAGTTTTATCAAAGAACTTTAAAAAAAGTTCTTAAAATTGCAGAAAATTCAGCACTTAGTTGAATATTCTTGAAATCTTGCTAGTCTCTTAAATATCTTACTCATTAAAGTTTTCCCACATTCTCATATCATCATGTCCAAATTATGCAGCTCTTTATTCACCATGATTAATAATTTTATTTTTAAATAATTGCATTTATCTATCATACATATTTACACATAAATTATTTCTTTATCATTTCACCTTTCTGCATCCAATTTTGTCAGTACTGTGTTACAGATTGTGGAAGAATATTTAAATTTAACTTCTTTAACTTTCAATTTTTCCTATATGTGTTTATAGGAATTATCGTCTTTGCATCCATGAACTCAAAGAAGTTGCCCTTTAATTAATCTGAAACAAAGACGTTATTTTCCTCCTGTGTTTGGTTTAGAGGTAGGCACACAATACAATTCTGGACAATAAGATTTGAGGTGAGGTAGGCAGAGTCTTCTAGAAAAGATTCTTTGCACTTATAAAATGTCATAAAATGTACAGATATGTTCATTTTGGACATTGCTGTGCAAAGAAATCATGCTGCTATAACCACCTGGCAACTAGGCGCAGGGGATCCTGAGTCCAAAACTCTCAGAGATTCAATGAAAGACCAAAAGATTGCATATTTTAATAACATTATTGGATTTTTTAAGCCACTGTGAGACATTTCCAGACTTCTTTTTCTCTGAGGTTAAGCAGCCCCTATGTTTGAACTATCTTGGCTATGTTTCTATTCCTTGTGACCTGTAGCAGTCTATATGGCATCTCCATAACATGAATAAGAAAACCAAGACTCAAGAGAAATTATGTTGTCGAGTGAGTGGTAGAGGCATATCTAGAGTATAAATTCCTATTGAGTTCTCTTTCTAGTACATCACGAAATTTCTTCCTTAAGAACTAGTTTGTTGCGCAAACCATCTATTAGCTCATTTATTAGTGTGTAAAAGGTAGAGTGTATTCAGTAAGGAATTGTATGTGATAATGAGCGCTTGTTATTGTTTAGTCACTAAGTCGTGTCCAGTTCTTTTGCAACTCCATGGACGGTAACCCGCCAGGCTCCTCTGTCTATGGAATTTCCCAGGCAAGAATTCTCAAATGGATTGCCATTTTCTTTTCCAGGGGATCTTCCTAACCCAGGGATTAAACCAGAGTCTCCTGCATTGGCAGGTGGAGTCTTTACCTCCGAGCATCAGTGAAGCCCTGATAATGAGCACAGATTGCCTGTTATGTTGGACCATATGAAACTACCATTCTTTGAACCAAAAGCATTTCAAATCTTAGGAATCCCATGTGGTTCAATCTAATAGTTTTATGGAATTCCTACTGCTAATGTAGAACACATATATCTAATTAGTGCATATTAAATGCTCTTTACTTACGATTCTTAAACTTGCTAGCTAAAGTTTGTATAGAATTTCCTTTGTTTTTCTGTAAATAAACTTTATCAACTTTTTTTGAAGGGTAAATTCTAGTTTGTTTAAACTAGGTTGAAAAGTTTATAGCATATCCTTCCAGAACAATATTCTAAAGCTTTAAGTTTCTAAAAGACATGACTACTTTTTAAAATGAATACATACAAGGCTCAAGCAGAAATTGTAGCGTGCTCCAGATGATAAAGTTGCATGCAAATAGTAGTATGATGTAAATAAACCATTAAAATATGATGATGTGATGATGTAGCAAAAGTGACAAGAAATATACCTTCCTTTAAAGAAGGCTACATCATTATGAGCAGTGACCTTTTTGTGATATTATAATTTGTTATCATTTAAAGTGATATCTTATGGCTTACTTATGTCAGCCATTTGGTAGTTTATTAAATCCTTTCTGCCCAATGTGACTCCCACTGATTTGGGGAAAGTTACATACAGGAATTAAGAGTTTCAATGCTATTTTAAATTGTATGAGAATACAGTACTGAAAAGAGGAACTCAACTGTTGTGCTGAGTTTGTTCACAAGTACGTTCTGTTTACTTCCAAAAGTATATTTTCAACAAATTGTACATTGACAGGTCTTACAAAAACTAAGATTATTTACTTTCAAAAGTTTAAAAACTGCTTTAAATGCATGGAGTTCTCCACAGAAATGAGATTAGTAGCTTCAGTATTGCAGTATAGCAATATTATAAAATTATTACAGAAATCAATAATGCTTTCATTTCCACACTACTCTGATGGTAGTTTATATAGATATTAAACAAATGCATTATTCACATTTTATATAGATATTAAACAAATGCATTATTTATTTATATAGATATTAAACAAATGCATTATTCACATTTTGTAATGATTTTCTGGAGAAAAAAGACACTTTTTAATTGTCATAGGGAAGTGATGTAATAAATGAGTATAATTTTTATTAACAGAAAGTTAATTTATGTAAAACAAATGCTCATTGAATTATTGAATATGATAATATCTACATGCCTATTCTTGTTTGTCATATTTTGTGCCTTTTGGTGACATAAAATTATAACATTCTGATTTATGCATTAAATTTAATGCATAATATGACAACATACAGATATGTATGCCTTATAATGTATAATTTAAACAAGATTGCTATATATTTCACCCATTCTTTCATGGCTTTACCGATTTTCTCATGCAGCCAGAAATCACGATTAAAATGCAGGTTGCCAGATATGAATGTCTGTTTGAATTAATGAATATTTTCATAAAAATACTCAAACTATGAATGTTTTAAAAACCTTGTCATAACATTCACCAAACTTGCACATGACAGCTAGCATGTGTTACTGCATTTTCGTCTTAAATATTTGATGATTGCCTCTTTAAATCTAAGATTCATAACCCAAAGGCTTTCATTTTCTTACACCATGTGTAATTCAAGAGACATTTATTAGTACAGTCTTCTTTTTATGCATCAACAAAATATATCTGAAAAAAAGCAATATATGAACTTCCCAGAATTTGGGGCATATTTTAAAGTGTTAATTATACATAACAATATTTTGTAATATGTATACACTATTTATACTCTTTCTTGCTCTCCTTTCCAATGGAGTAGACATAGGGTTTACAATCAAGACGAGTCTAGTTAAACATTAAAAGCTGCAATACAACTGGAGTCTCTTTCAAGTTACATTTAAGATGTGCAAACATTTGTAACCTACTCATATTTTCAGGAAAAGGTTACAGTACACAATTGCATTTGACAAAGCCCTAAAAAACGCCAATGTTGTTTTAATAATAATCTTAACAATAATATCAGTTTGTAGATTGCAAATTCAGATTTAACATAGGTAAATAATGGTAACAGGCCCAGTACTGTCATCTTTATTATTGAAGAAGAAAACCAACTCACAGTTGTAAGAGCAATTGCATACTGGGTTACAACTGAAGGTTGCCGAGTGATGGGTCACTCTCACTTGACCTTGGGTGTGCAGAAAGGTGGCTCACCATGGTAACCTTGGTCTTGATGCTTTCCATACAGTAAATCATTTCAGTCTCTTCATGTAATTCTTTTATTGGCTGTGCAATTGAAATGTCATGCTTCACGAACAGAGAAGCTGGTAATTTCTTATGGGTGATTAAACCACCTTTCTAATGTATAAGCATGGATAAAATTGTATGAAACTACTGTAACACACACTTAGTTCAGTATATCCTTCTTCTGCATTTTTTAAATATTCTAGGAAACATAGTTTAACATATTTTAATAATCTTTAAATGCTTACAGTCTATCAATATACTATCAAATATCTGGTATCACTTGATAAGTTATATGATGGTATTTCTACCTGCAATTTCTACATTTCTTCCCACAGAAAAAAAAGGTGTGTCTGTTTGTGTACATATATATATGTTTATGCAAAAAACACAGCTCTTGAAATAATACTGAAATTTCCAAAAGCAGGCAAGTTTTGAAAGGACATTATAGGCCCTAAGCCAAAACTGACATTCCACTTTTAATTATGTGAAAATCAAAAGAATATATTTTAAAGACAAATTATGTGAAAACCATGAAAAACATACTTTCTTTAAAAAGAGAATACAAAATTGCTTTTCCTTCATGAACTGTTCATATCAATATCTCTAGACAATCATTCCCTTATGCTGTATATTAAAACTGCTGTTTTGAAGCTCATTTTACTTTACCATATTACACTCACAGTCATATCTGTCAAGACCCCATTCACCACTCCTCCTATCTCTTCTCCACACACCACCACCTAGCCATCACATTTGTTGAAATCTTGGCACTTAACTTACAATTTCTTTATTCGTAACAATTTTTGCCATCACTCTAGGAGATTTGAAAAGCCACATGAACAACTCATCCCAAAATGTGGCATCTCAATTCATTCAAACCTTCATCATCAATAACTTTCAACTCCTCTAACTTTGGTAAGTTCTCTTCCTAGAACACTGTTCCCACTCCTAAACAGACGAACTCTTATAACACTTTAGATCAGAGATCTTCAACCTCTGGGATCTAAGACCTGATGACCTGAGGTAGAGCTGATGCAAAAATAATAGAAATACAGTGAACAATAGATGTAATGTGCCTAAATCATCATCCCCAAACCATCCCCCACCCCCGTCAATGGAAAACTATCTTTCATGAAACCAGCCCCTGATGCCTAAAAAGTTGGGGACTGCTGCTTTAGATTTCAGTTCACGTTTCTTTTTCACTGAAGACAGCATTGCCTCTAAAATAAATCAAATTTCCCTATTTTTCAGTCTTATTTTCATCAACTGTATTTCTTACTTTCCTGTATTTTTATTTGACATGTTTATCACAATTTGAAATTCTATTTACTTGGTTATTGAATTACTATTGGCCCCCCAATACTGCTAGCATTACAAAGTCACCACTATGGCATATAGTAAGAGCTCAATAAATCTTTGATAATGAATGACTACAACAGAAGAAAACACTTACATAGTGTTACTATGTGCCAAGCACTATATTTATAAACTCATTTAACACAGCAACCCAATCTTCATTTTATAGATGAAAAATCTTGGCTCCAGAGTTTATGACACAACAACTATACTCAACTGTTCTTGAACGGATAAGGTGAAATGATTAGGGTATGCCAACCCCAAAAGGCAAAAATATTAGAGTATAACTGTGATAAGATTTAGTCTATATTTTTATGATATACAGTATAGCTATGAAGTAGCAAAGCTGAAGTACATTAAAAGTTAAGGACTTTTTCTATCTTTTGACATTTAAAACTGAAGTGTGAAAAGGGCAATACATTTTTATATTCATCTTGGGTGCTTTAATTTCATTCTGAATTTTTTAGTAGCTCGACAACATTCTAAGATCAAGTTAATATTCAGTTCAGTCCAATCGCTCAGTCATGTCTGACTCTAAAACTTCATGGACTGCAGCATGCCAGGCTTCGCTGTCCATCACTAACTCCCAGAGCTTGCTCAAACTTATGTCCATTGAGTTGGTGATGCCATCCAACTATCTCGTCCTCTTTCATCCCCTTCTCCTTCTACCTTCAATCTTTCCCAATATCAGGGTCTTTTCCAATGAGTCAGCTCTTCACATTAGGTGGCCAAAGTATTGGAGCTTCAGCTTCAGCATTATTCCTTCCAATGAATATTCAGGACTGATTTCCTTTGGGATGGACTGGTTGGATCTCCTTGCAGTCCAAGGGACTCTCAAGAGTCTTCTCCAACACCACAGTTCAAAAGCATCAATTCTTCGGCACTCAGCTTTCTTTATGGTGCAACTCTCACATCCATACATGACTATTGGAAAAACCATAGCTTTGACTACATGAATCATGGTTGGTAAAGTAATGTCTCTGTTTTAAATATGCTCTCTAGGTTGGTTATAGTTTTTTTTTCCAAGGAACAAGTGTCTTTTAATTTCACGGCTGCAGTCACCATCCTCAGTGATTTTGAAGCCCAAGAAAATAAAATCTATCACTGTTTCCATTGTTTTCCCACCTGCTTGCCATGAAGCAATGGGACCGGACGTCATGATCTTGGTTTCCGAATGCTGAATTTTAAGCCTGTTATTTCACTCTCCTCTTTCACTTTCATCAAGAGGTTCTTTAGTTCCTCTTCACTTTCTGCCATAAGGGTGGTGTCATCTGCTTATCCGAAGTTATTGATATTTCTCCGTGCAATCTTGATTCCAACTTCTGCTTCATCCAGTCCAGCATTTCTCATGATGTGATCTGCTTATAAGTTAAATACGCAAGATGACAATGTTCAGCTTTCATGTACTCCTTTCCCAATTTGGAACTAATGCTTTGTTCCATGTCCAGTTCTAACTGTTGTTTCTTTACCTGCATATAAGTTTCTCAGGAGGCAGGTCAGGTTGTCTGACATTCCCATCTCTTTCAGAATTTTCCACAGTTTGTTGTGATTCACATAGTCAAAGGCCTTAGCGTAGTCAATGAAACAGAGTAGATGTTCTTCTGGAACGCTTTTGCTTTATCTATGATTCAGCGAATGTTGGCATTTTGATCTCTGGTTCCTCTGCCTTTCCTCATTTCAATTTGAACTCCTGGAAGCTCTCAGGTCATGTACTCTTGAAGCCTAGCTTTGAGCATTACTTCATTAACATATGAGATGAGTGGAATTGTGTGATAGTTTGAACATTCTTTGGCATTGTCTTTCTTAGGGACTGGAATGAAAACTGACCTTTTCCAGTCCATGACCACTGCTAAGTTTTCCAAATTTGCTGGCATATTGAATGCAGCATTTCACAGCATCATCTTTTAGCATCTGAAATAGCTCAACTGGAATTCCATCACCTCCACTAGCTTTGTTCATAGTGATGCTTCCTGAGGCCCACTTGACTTTGCACTCCAGAATGTCTGGCTTTAGGTGAGTGTTCACACCATCATGGTTATCTGGTCATTAAGATCTTTTTTTGTATAATTCTTCCATAGCTCTTCTTAATATACTCTGCCTTTTAGGTCCATACCTTTTCTGTCCTTTATTGTACCCATCTTTGTATGAAATGTTCCCTTGGTATCTCTAATTTTCTTGAAGAGATCTGTAGCCTTTTCCATTCCATTGTTTTCCATTCCATTGTTTTCCTCAATTTCTTTGTACTGATCACTTAGGAAAACTTTCTTATCTCTTCATGCTGAATTAATATTGATGGTGAATAAAGAAAGATGAAAATTAAAATCTAGAATATAAGACATTGTTTGACATAATTATAGCAAATTACCTTCAGTGTACATGAGTCTTTTTGGTTGGAACAAATGGTTATATTCAAAAGAGACATGGGGTTACTATAGGCTGAGTCTGGCTATTGACACATAAAGAAAATTCTGTAAAGGAAGAGTATCATAATGGTAGAGGAAGGACATGGAGGGAGCACTGCAGAGAAGGGAAATTCAGTTAAATAACATCCCTCTTCCAATCCTGGCTTCATCCCACTAAATTCTTTAGAGCTGAATCTATGTAGCCTTCAAAATAAAATAAAGAATCCCACTCATTATATTTCATTTTTTACCAACATTCTATAAGGCACTGAAGACATGAATATAATATCTGATTCAATAATCAAGAGAAGAGGAAGTAATTTTCAACAAAGCCATCTTCCATGGGAAAAGAAACACACTTGAGAGAATATAAGAAGGCTTTCAACTCAGTGGGAAGGGAATGTGAAAGCACTCCATTGAAGCTCATTGTAGCTTGTGCACAGTTTGCCTGCCAAGAAATGCTCATTGAATATGGGGAAATAAATTCCCATTCACTAATAAACATCATCAAATGCAAAGTTCCTTTACAAAGTCAATGTCTATAAATAGCTCATAAGTGGTTTATGCTTAATGTAGTTCCTCCAAATTATATTTTATCACAAGGCTTTTGTAGTTATTCTATCCTTTACTTTGACTTCAATTGTTCATAGCAAAATCATTCCATTTTTTCATATTTCCTTGGGAGAAGCTCATAATTATCCATCAACAGGGATCATGCAATGTGGGGATATATTTAATTTTGCAGATTTTGTACTTATGGATAAACAAGAAGCAAGATCAATTACTAGTGGTGTTAACCATCAGCATACAATCCCCCTGTCAGCCAAGGCTCAAGTGTCATCTCTTGACCTGAACATTGACCCAGAAGTCAGGAAAATAGCCCTGGGGTTGTATTTTCCAATAATGTACTGGAGACCTATGACAAGCTCGCAGCCAAGTAGTAAAACACTTCTTAACTCACAGGACCATCAAATAGGATTAAGTGCTTTGAAATCCTTGGATAACAGGTGCTCCAAGGACTGAAGAGCTCACCAGGTCGCCTCTTTCCCTCTGGGTCACTCATCTCCTTGCTCCTCACGTTAGGAGAATATTGATGAGAGGAAAGAGACAAGATGCCCATGGCAGCAAAAAGTGATGTCGGGGAAGCCTGTCAATTTCTCATATACAGATATTATACTGTGATGCTAAAAATTCTATAATCATCTTTAAAAACATTGATTCACTTTATCATTTGCTGCAATTTTCAAAGTCCTTAGAAAATTCTCATTAAATGATAAAGGTGGGCTTTACAGACACTTATTTGCTTTCATATTAAAATTGCTCCTTATAGCAAGTTACAATTAATAGCAAATTTTAGGAGGTTCTTTTTTGAAAAAAATAAGTTTGATGAAGCATAATCATCCCATAAGATAACAGTACTTCCAAATAAGGGTTTAATAATACAGAAGATGATCTAAATGTAGCAACTCAATGAGGAAAAAAATCGATCTGGAACTCAGCAAACAGTGCATTAGTTAATAGAAGTTCAGTGATTTATACAACTCAATTACTTGAAAATCCATAGAAACTTATCTTGAAATAATCTAATTTTTTAATTTTAAAAAAGACTATCAAAAACT
Source organism: Moschus berezovskii (assembly GCF_049115385.1). Lineage (NCBI taxonomy): Eukaryota > Metazoa > Chordata > Mammalia > Artiodactyla > Moschidae > Moschus > Moschus berezovskii. The sequence goes on from NC_142475.1 coordinate 41,438,876, forward strand.
TCTTTTAAATGAAACATAGTAGTAAAATATTATTTGATTTGGAAAAGTTACTTCAATAATTTTAGAAATCCACGCTTATTGGTCATTTTAAAACAGAGTATGCCTTCACTATAGCATATTCATCTTCCCAAGTGTAGGTGTACTGTCTACCACATCAGAGACCTTCAAAACGCATTTCTTAATCCTTATTATTTCTCAATGAATTAAGATGCCCTCCCCATTTTCCCATGACAATCTGAAGATGCTCTAAGGCTATATTTCAAAACCTTTGAGTTATAGGATGACTTTGCTGGACTGTCCACCTCTCCAACCAACTTGGCTTTTGGTGAAATAATATCTCACTTTGTATGCATGTTCAGTTGCTCAGTTGTGTTTGACTCATTGCATTCCCATGGATTGTAGCCCACCAGGCTCCTCTGTCCATGGAATTTTCCAGGCAAGAATACTGGAGCAGGTTGCCAGTTCCTACTCCAGGGGATCTTCCCAACACAGGGATCAAACCCACATCTCTCATGTCTCCTGTATTGGTAAGTGGATTCTTTAACACTGTGCTACATGGGTTTCATTAGATACTCATTTTCCTCATAAACATCATAACAAAGAAGTCAAAAAAGAAAAGACTTTGATACAGTAAAACAGTTTTTGCACTGCTAGCTTATCTTTTCTTAAAATATGTAAATAATGTGGTACAGTAAAATAAACATTGCAGTATTTTTTTTTTTGGAACACTTCAAAAGGCATAACAAACCTTTGCAAAAAATAAACAATATATTGACCTTTCCATCTTGTTACAAAATTAACTTGTATTATTTGTGGGAGGGAAAATATGAGGGCAGAAATCACCTTTGAAAAATACTTAAATGTGGAAGTAAATGTCTTTAAATGTTATTCAAACTAATTTACATATGTTTCTCTAAATTTAGCTGAAGGGAAAATTACATAATTCCACCTTGGCCTTGAAACACACATATTATGTGCAATGGGCAAAAGTAACTGAGAAATTCTGACCCAAAAGGAATAGGAAAGTGGTACAACACAGCCAGAGAGATGGAGAATGCTGTGGCAAACTTCTGGGAGCTGACAGCACAGATCTGTGTACTACTAGCATTGCTGCTTTCCAGATAACACGTGGGTTCTAGCGAGCCCCCAGCCTGGGTCATCAAGTCATTAATCCACCCCTAAAGCTGTAAAAAAGAAAGATGAAAGACCAGATTTATTCTGTATCCCACCAAATCCATGATTACAATAATAACAATTGAAAATTTTTTTAAATAAATAGAGTTTATGGAATAATCTCTTCAGTTGCATCAAATGACAGTTAGATAAAAGGAGTGGCAAAATTAGTAAGAGGTGAAATTCAAACTCAAATATCCTGGATGAGGAGAATACACTAAACTGACTACCATTTTCTACTCATGCTTTATATTACATGGCCACATCCAAAGACATCAGGCATGAGATAAGGGTTCAATCTCTTCTTCATTATCTGAACTTAAGAAACGCGTGGCCTCTGGAACAAATTACCACAAACTTGGTGTCTTAGAAGAAAAAAAATAAAAAATTCTCTCCTAGTTCCGGAGGATGGAAATCCAAAATCGTTACCACTGGTCTGAAATCAAGATGACATCAAGGCCATATTCAAGGAGAGGATGCCCCTTGCCTCTTCTGGCTTGTAGTGGCTTCCATCATTTTTTTGGCTCATAGCTGTACCACGCCAATCTTCAAGGTAGAATCTTCCAATCTCCTTCTGCTCCATCTTCGCACCACCTCCTCCTCTGTCTGTGTCGAGGCTCCCTGTGCCTGTATCTTATAAGTGCTTTTGTGATTGCATTCAGGATCCAGTCAGTAATCCAGAACAATCTCAAATCTTCCAAATAAGATAACATTTACAAGTTTCAGGGACTAAGACTTGGTATCTTTGGGACTGATCTCAGGTGGCCTCAGCCTGCAGTGACTTGAAGCAGGGCTCCAGCTTCTGACCAGAGGTGGAGGCCGGGTCACAGGGATAAGAGCACTGAACTCTAGCAGCTAGATCAGTAGTCAGTGACGAGGCCCTGGCTCTTTGGCTTTGCAGAAAAGAATCTCCACAAAGCTAGAAAGTAGTGAAACACGTAGAGTGTTTATTAGGAGGGAAAAGGGTCCAGTACATGTAGATAGACACATGGGCGGACTCAGAGAGAGTTGCTGAGTTGAGCCCTCATGGCAGTTTGAATTACTTTTATGTGTCATTACTTCTGGGTTTCCTTTGGCCAGTCATTTTCGTTTGCCTGGTTCTGAGTCCATATTTGGTATATCAGGAACTGCCCATCTGTGCATACTCATCACTTAGCCAAGATGGATTCTAGTGAAGAGGCTTATGGGTAGTTGACATCGCTTACTATGAGGCAACACCATGTGCCTTTTTGACCTCCAAGGAGTCTTTCTGTGCATGTATAGTCCATCAGGAGGTCACCTTGACTTCAAGAATGAGGACTATGTAGTCTTTTATCTGCACAGGCCCTAGCCCCTGCATTTATGGAGTTTTTGCTATTATCAAGTTTCTGTCCACAAGGAACAAACTCTGGCTTCTTAGCCTAGAGCCCATCCATCTCCTGCCTCAGGACAATTATCAGACTAGTATACTACCCAATTATAAATGCAATGCCAACTGTATGAGAGATACATATGGCTGAAAGGTAAAGTATAAAGGAATTTTGTCAAGTAAGAAAGCTTAAGGATCTCTTATAAAGTCAATGCCCCTTCAGCAGTTTGTCCTGTGGCTTTCAAATTTGTGTTTGTACCTCCAATAACTAGACATGCAGCAAATTATCACACCTGATGCTCATTTGGCTGAGCAGATTATCTCTGATAGATGAGCTAACAATAGTTGTTTTTTTCATAATACTATGTAAGTAAAGAGTGAGACCTCCAGGTAAAATTGTGACATAAAAATCAGGTCATTTACTGCCATTTGTGACAATATGCATGAAGCTTAAGAGCTTTATGCTAAGTGAAATAAGTCAGGCAGAGAGGTAGAGAAAGACAAATACTATATGATTTCACTTATATGTGAAATATAAGGAAAAAAGCTCATAGATACACAGAACAAAAGAGATTGATGATTGTTTGAGGCAGGGGGTGTGAGGTGAGCTAAACTAGTGAAAGTACAAATTTCCTGTTACAAAAATAAGAAAGTCCTGGGCCTTCCCAGGTGACTCAATGGTGAAGAATCTTCCTGCCAACATAGGAGGTACAAGAGATGCCAGTTTGATCCACGGGTTGAGAAGATCCCCTAGAGGAGGAAATGGCAACCTATTCTTGCCTGGAGAATCCCATGGACAGAGGAGCCTGGTAGGCTACAGTCCAGAGGGTCACAGTCAACAATACTGTATTACATGGTTAAAAGTCGCTAAGAGGATAGACCTTAAAAATTCTCATTACTAGAAAAAGAATTATGTAACTACATATGATAATAGATGTTAATTAAACTTATTGTGGTGATAATTTCACAACATAAACAAACATTGAATAATTGTGCTGAAACTAATATATTCTTGTATGTCAATTATATTTCAATGTTTTTTAATTATAATAAAAAGACATTCAAAAGATCAACAATAAACACATCAACATATCTGGCTAAAAAAATTTTTTAAAGCTCATTTAGTATATGACTTCTTACTCTGTCCACAGGTTACAGGGACAGTGGCCTTGTTAGTATAATAATGTTGGCATTTAAATATAGTGGCCACATGGTAAAGGGAAAAAAAAAAAGAAACAAGAACTTGGCAGATAGGGAATTAGGATATAGTAAGTTTAGACTCATATAAGTATAACTCATCCTTGGTGAAGCAGTAATCTAGAAAAGAATTGGCCAATAGCACAGCAATATAATGAAGAAACTAGATCTTAATAATTCTAACCTGAAGCATATAGCTTAAATGATCTTGGGATTTAAATTTATATAAATTGTGTAGAATGGGAATTCCCATAGAGGTTACTCAGCCTTCTGGGATATATGAGGAAAATAAAACAAGCTTATGCCACAGAAATACATCCTCTGGATGACCACACACATACACAAAACCCAACTGAAGATAAGCAAGGTAAAATAGAAAAGCAATAGGAAACTCTCAACAATGAATAATAGTTATCAGATGCAATGGACAGTAGAATTAGACTCTAGGAATTATAAAAAATAGAACAGTATGAGGTATATTGTATAAAGTAAAAAATCTTTAAAGTGGTTAAAGCATAAATATCTCAAGCTTGTATATAAAAGAACAAACATATTTGAAAGGAACTGTTCGGTTTATCAAAAATTAAAATATGAGGTTATGTTAATAAAAAATTTTGATTAATGAATTAAACAACCTATTAGAAGGAGCTAAAGTAAAAGTTAATTAACTGGAAAATAAATCTGAAAAACTTACCTGTAATGAACAAAGACAGCAAAAGAAATTTTAAGAAAGAGAACAATGAAGTTAATCATAATAGCAAACAGAGGAAGCTCAATTATTATTTAGATGGAAAGGTAAAACCTCAAATAATAATATTGGAAAAGAAATACATAAAGGAAAAAAGGCTGAACATTAATGACTTGTGTTCACAGCTTGAAAGTTTTTTTTGAACGATAAATCAAAGAAAATTAAGGAAAGAAAACTATAAAATATAAATAAACATTAAAGAAATATTTTTTAAAAAATAGAGAAACTAAACATACCCAATGGCCAGTTCTCTGAGGAAAAATCCATATTGTCAACTACAAAGTGGCACTTGTCAAGATGGCTGCCAACTACTGAATAACAAGGGCATTGGCCATCTGCTTCTGTAGAGACTAAATCTTGCACTGTCAAAGCTATTGACCTTCAATGCCCCCTGAAGGAGTTCAGGGTGGAGTAAGGCACTCTGTGCTCCAGGCAATCTGGTGGGACAGGTCTCTAGATATATGCTGTAGGAACAGATTTGATGATCCCAATGCTTCAGTTCAGTTCAGTTCAGTTCAGTTGCTCAGTCGTGTCCGATTCTCCCCGACCCCATGAATCACAGCATGCCAGGCCTCCCTGTCCATCACCAACTCCCGGAGTTCACTCAAACTCATGTCCACAGAGTCGGTGATGCCATCCAGCCACCTCATTCTCCGTCGTCCCCTTCTTCTCCCGCCCCCAACCTTTCCCAGCATCAGAGTCTTTTCCAGTGAGTCAACTCGTCGCATGAGGTGGCCAAAGTATTGCAGTTTCAGCTTTAGCATCAGTCCCTCCAATGAACATCCAGGATTGATCTCCTCTAGAATGGACTGGTTGGATCTCCTTGCAGTATAAGGGACTCTCAAGAGTCTTCTCCAACACCACAGTTCAAAAGCATCGATTCTTCAACGATCAGCTTTCTTCACAGTCCAACTCTCATATCCATACATGACCACGGGAAAAACCATTGCCTTGACTAGATGGACCTTGGTTGGCAAAGTAATGTCTCTGCTTTTTAATATACTATCAAGGTTGGTCATAACTTTCCTTCCAAGGAGCAAGCGTCTTTTAATTTCATGGCTGCAATCAGCATCTGCAGTGATTTTGGAGCCCAAAAAAATAAAGTCTGACACTGTTTCCACTGTTTTTCCATCTATTTCCCATGAAGTGATGGGACCAGATGCCATGATCTTTGTTTTCTGAATGTTGAGCTTCAAGCCAACCTTTTCACTCTCCTCTTTCACTTTCATCAAGAGGCCTTTGAGTTCCTCTTCACTTTCTGCCTTAAGGGTAGTGTCATCTGCATATCTGAGGTTATTGATATTTCTCCCAGCAATCTTGATTCCAGCTTGTGCTTCTTCCAGCCCAGCGTTCCTCATGATGTACTCTGCATATAAGTTAAATAAGCAGGGTGACAATATACATCCTTAACGTACACCTTATCCTATTTGGAAGCAGTCTGTTGTTCCATGTCCAGTTCTAACTGTTGCTTCCTGACTTGCGTACAGGTTTCTCAAGAGGCAGGTCAGGTGGTCTGGGATTCCCATCTCTTTCAGAATGTTCCACAGTTTATTGTGATCCACACAGTCAAAGGCTTTGGCATAGTCAATGAAGCAGAAATAGATGTTTTTCTGAAACTCTCTTGCTTTCTCCGTGATCCAGCGGATGTTGGCAATTTGATCTCTGGTGCCTCTGCCTTTTCTAAAACCTGCTTGAACATCTGGGAGTTCACAGTTTACATATTGCTGAAGCCTGGCTTGGAGAATTTTGAGCATGACTTTACTAGCGTGTGAGATGAGTGCAATTGTGCGGTAGTTTGAGCATTCTTTGACATTGCCTTTCTTTGGGATTGGAATGAAGACTGACCTCTTCCAGTCCTGTGGCCACTGCTGAGTTTTCCAAATCTGCTGGCATATTGAGTGTAGCACTTTCACAGCATCATCTTTCAAGACTTGAAATAGCTCAACTGGAATTCCATCACCACCACTAGCTTTGTTAGTAGTGATGCTTTCGAAGGCCCACTTGACTTCACATTCCAAGATGTCTGGCTCTAGGTCAGTGATCACGTTATCGTGACTATCTTGGTCATGAAGATCTTTTTTGTACAGTTCTTCTGTGTATTCCTGCCACCTCTTCTTAATATCTTCTGCTTCTGTTAGGTCCATACCATTTCTGTCTTTTATCGAGCCAATCTCTGCATGAAATGTTCCCTTGGAATCTCTAATTTTCTTGAAGAGGTCTCTTGTTTTTCCTATTCTGTTGTTTTCCTCTATTTCTTTGCATTGATCACTGAGGAAGTCTTTCTTATCTCTCCTTGCTATTCTTTGGAACTCTGCATTCAGATGCTTATATCTTTCCTTTTCTCCTTTGCTTTTCACCTCTCTTCTTTTTACAGCTATTTGTAAGGCCTCCTCAGACAGCCATTTCGCTCTTTTGCATTTCTTTTCCATGGGGATGGTCTTGGTCCCTGTCTTCTGTACAATGTCACGAACCTCCGTCCAGAGTTCATCAGGCACTCTATCAATCAGATCTAGACCCTTAAATCTATTTCTCACTTCCACTGTATAATCATAAGGGATTTGACTTAGGTCATATCTGAATGGTCTAGTGGTTTTCACTACTTTCTTCAATTTAAGTCTGAATTTGGCAATAAGGAGTTCATGATCTGAGCCACAGTCAGCTCCTGGTCTTGTTTTCACTAACTGTATACAGCTTCTCCATCTTTGGTTGCAAAGAATAGAATCAATCTGATTTCAGTGTTGACCATCTGGTGATGTCCATGTGTAGAGTCTTCTCTTGTGTTGTTGGAAGAGGGTGTTTGCTATGACCAGTGCGTTCTCTTGACAAAACTCTATTAGCCTTTGCCCTGCTTCATTCCGTGCTCTAAGACCAAATTTGCCTGTTACTCCAGGTGTTTCTTGACTTCCTACTTTTGCATTCCAGTCCCCTATAATGAAAAGGACATCTGTGTTGGGTGTTAGTTCTAAAAGGTCTTGTAGGTCTTCATAGAACCGATTAACTTCGGCTTCTTCAGCATTACTGGTTGGGGCATAGGCCTGGATTACTGTAATATTGAATGGTTTGCCTTGGAAACGAACAGAAATCATTCTGTCATTTTTAAGATTGCATCCAAGTACTGCATTTCGGACTCTTTTGTTGACCATGATGGCTACTCCATTTCTTCTAAGGGATTCCTGCCCACAGTAGTAGATATAATGGTCATCCGAGTTAAATTCACCCATACCAGTCCATTTTAATTCACTGATTCCTAGAATGTCGACATTCACTCTTGCCATCTCCTGTTTGACCACTTCCAATTTGCCTTGATTCATGGACCTAACATTCCAGGTTCCTATGCAATATTGTTCTTTACAGCACCGGACCTTGCTTCTAGCATCAGTCACATCCACAACTGGGTATTGGTTTTGCTTTTGCTCCATCCCTTCATTCCTTCTAGAGTTATTTCTCCACTGAGCTCCAGTAGCATACTGGGCACCTACCGACCAGAGGAATTCCTCATTCAGTATCCTATCATTTTGCCCTTTGTCACTGTTCATGGGGTTCTCAAGGCAAGTATACTGAAGTGGTTTGCCATTCCCTTCTCCAGTGGACCACATTCGGCTGTGGTCCATGTGATCAGATCAGCTAATTTCCTGTGATTATGATTTCAGTGTGTCTCCCCTCTGGTGCCCCCTCACAATACCTACCGTCTTATTTGGGTTTCTCTTACCTTGGTCGCGGAAAATCTCTTCACAGCCGCTCCAGCAAAGTGCAGCCGCTGTACCTTACCTTGGACGAGGGGTATCTCCTCAAGGCCGCCCCTCCTGACCTTGAACGCGGAGTAGCTCCTCTCGGCCCTCCTGCGCCCGCGCAGCCACCGCCTGTTGGACGTGGGGTAGCTCCTCTCGGCCGCCGGCCCTGGCCTCAGGCGTGGGGTAGCTCCTCAAGGCCGCACCTCTTTGCGTGGTTCATTGCACCGGGGCCGGCGTCTCTCGCGTAGCATCAGTACTTCCAATGAACACTCAGGATTGATCTCCTTTAGAATGGACTGGTTGGATCTCCTTGCAGTCCCAGGGACTCTCAAGAGTCTTCTCCAGCACCACAGTTCAACAGCATTGATTCTTCGGCACTCAGCTTTCTTCACAGTCCAACTCTCACATCCATACATGACCACGGGAAAAACCATAGCCTTGACTAGACGGACCTTTGTTGGCAAAGTAATGTCTCTGCTTTTTAATATGCTATCTAGGTTGGTCATAACTTTCCATCCAAGGAGTAAGCGTCTTTTAATTTCCTGGCTACAATTAGGATCTGCAGTGATTTTGGAGCCCAAAAATAAAGTCTGACATGGTTTCCACTGTTTCCCCATCTATTTCCCATGAAGTAATGGGACCAGATGCCATGATCTTCGTTTTCTGAATGTTGAGCTTCAAGCCACCCTTTTCACTCTCCTCTTTCACTTTCATCAAGAGGCTTTTGAGTTCCTCTTCACTTTCTGCCATAAGGGTGGTGTCATCTGCATATCTGAGGTTATTGATATTTCTCCCGGCAATCTTGATTCCAGCTTGTGCTTCTTCCAGCCCAGCGTTCCTCATGATGTACTCTGCATATAAGTTAAATAAGCAGGGTGACAATATACAACCTTGACGTACTCCTTTCCCTATTGGAACCAATCTGTTGTTCCATGTCCAGTTCTAACTGTTGCTTCCTGACCTGCATACAGGTTTCTCAAGAGGCAGGTCAGGTGGTCTGGGATTCCCATCTCTTTCAGAATGTTCCACAGTTTATTGTGATCCACACAGTCAAAGGCTTTGGCATAGTCAATGAAGCAGAAATGGATGTTTTTCTGGAACTCTCTTGCTTTCTCCATGATCCAGTGGATGTTGGCAATTTGATCTCTGGTGCCTCTGCCTTTTCTAAAACCTGTTTGAACATCTGGGAGTTCACGGTTCACATATTGATAAAGCCTGGCTTGGAGAATTTTGAGCATGACTTTACTAGCATGTGATATGAGTGCAATTGTGTGGTAGTTTGAGCATTCTTTGGCATTGCCTTTCTTTGGGATTGGAATGAAGACTGACCTTTTCCAGTCCTGTGGCCCCTGCTGAGTTTTCCAAATTTGCTGGCATATTGAGTGCAGCACTTTCACAGCATCATCTTTCAGGATTTGAAATAGCTCAATTGGAATTCCATCACCTCCACTAGCTTTGTTAGTAGTGATGCTCTCTAAGGCCCACTTGACTTCACATTCCAAGATGTCTGGTTCCAGGTGAGTGATCACATCATCGTGATTATCTTCGTCTTGAAGATCTTTTTTGTACAGTTCTTCTGTGTGTTCTTGCCACCTCTTCTTAATATCTTCTGCTTCTGTTAGATCCATACCATTTCTGTCCTTTATCGAGCCCATCTTTGCATGAAACGTTCCCTTGATATCTCAAATTTTCTTGAAAAGATCTCTTGTTTTTCCTATTCTGTTGTATTCCTCTATTTCTTTGCATTGATTGCTGAGGAAGGCTTTCTTATCTCTCCTTGCTATTCTTTGGAACTCTGCATTCAGATGCTTTTATCTTTCCTTTTCTCCTTTAATGCTTGCATCTCCTCATATCTAGTTCAGTTCAGTTCAGTCGCTCAGTAGTGTCCGACTCTCCGCGACCCCATGAATCATAGCACGCCAGGACTCCCTGTCCATCACCAACTCCCGGAGTTCACTCAGACTCATGTCCACAGAGTCGGTGATGCCATCCAGCCATCTCATTCTCCGTCGTCCCCTTCTCCTCCCGCCCCCAACCTTTCCCAGCATCAGAGTCTTTTCCAGTGAGTCAACTCGTCGCATGAGGTGGCCAAAGTATTGCAGTTTCAGCTTTAGCATTGGCGGCGCAGATGCGACGCGAGAGACGCCGGCCCCGGGCGCAACGAACCACGCAAAGAAGGAGCTACCCAACGCCTGAGGCCAGGGCCCGCGGCCGAGAGGAGCTACCCCACGGCGGCCGAGAGGACTTCATATCTAGAAAAGCACTAAATCCCTTCATGGTGACATCAGGTCCTGGTGACTAGCAACAAACTTTTTATAAAATGAATGCTTAATGGTACTGAAATCCGCCTTTACCAAAACCTTTAATATTGATTTTCCCCTACTGCCACTTTGGAGCAGCAGTCTCTCAGAGCTATCTAAGGTGCTGCCTCCTGGGCTGCAGTCCTCATTTTGCCCCAAATAAAACTTAACTCACAACTCTCAGGTTATACATCATTTTTTAGTCGACAGTATCTACCTGGACCAAGAAATTTGCAATCCATACCAATAAAAATAAATTAGAATTTGAAATAGATCTAAATATACTGCAAATCAATGAGAAAATGAAGAAAGCATATGTAGAGACAATCAACAATAGAAAAAGAGTTCTACAGCAGCCAAATAAAGTATACACTTGACTTTAAGAGAGGGAAAAAAAAAAACTTGTTTGAGCTTCTTTTATAATTTAAAAAGAGAGACTCAAATACTGAGATCAGTCAGAGATACAGAAAGACGAGGCTAAAGGAGTCACAACTGGATCTGAGAATCTAGAAATCAAGGGTGATCTGTGTCAGAATATCACTGAGAGTAAAATCAGTTTGCAAACCATGGAGAAGCAAATGTGAAGAGAAGAAATGGTGACTGGTGATGGAATAATGACTTTCTTAAATATCACAGATGATCCAGTAAAAGGAGAGATGAAGTTGGATGCCTGTTCAGAGTAGGTTGCTTTATTAATTTCTTCACTTGATTGTTTCATTGTGGCTGAACTGTGAGCTTGTTATTATGCTGAGAAGTAACCACATGAGAGAGAAAAGTCCTTAAAGAGAGAGAAAATAAACAATAGAGCAATACTCCAAAGAAAGAAATCAATTGCCCCAATGCAAAGTTTAACCTTGAGCAAAAGGATAAGAGGAATGCCTTAGTTTTTAACTTAATGCGTATCGGGGGACAGTTGACATGCATGAAGTTGAAGTTATTCCATAATATAAGAGAGCAAAGTAAGAGGTAGGGACTCTAACATAAGGTGAAAGAGAAATGATTTAGATATAACACTGCAGATGTCTAAGTGAATGTCAGCCCACAACCATATTTTATTCATGCAAAAACTATATTATACAAAGCTAAATTAAACATGGGCCATCATGCCCTTAAGGAGCTCACCCTCTATCAGGAAATGTGAGACCTGTTTATGCATAACGAAGATAACGAATATGCTATTCATCCCTCTTTTCTCAATATATACATATTAGTTTGTTCTTTCTCCTTTAATTTTATAAGATTATGTAGCATTCCCTGGTCCTCTTTCTCCCCAATTCTCTAAAGGAACAGCATGAAACAACATGAAAAATCTGAAGGAAAAAGAAAAGGGATATTTACCAAAGTAACAAAATTAAACTCAGACTCCCTTCCACAGCTCAGCATTGTGGTTTCTATAGCAGCTTATCAAATGCTGTGAAATAATTTGGCCTAAATGAATGAAAGAGACTAGGAAAAGGATAAAACATTAAAAGCACTTTATTTCTTCCCCTCCCATACCAAACACATTTCATCTTCAGCAAAAGTATTGCCCCCAGTCCCTAATGCGAAACTGACTTTTGTCACACAGCCAAAATATTTTAAAGATGGACATAATCAATCTATGGACCAGTTCTCAAAATCCTGTCTTTCAAAATATAATCCTAAAGTTGTATTCTAAGAAGGTGAAAGTTTCAAGTGTGTATTCTTCCATTTAATTGAAAGCCATTTTAATGCTGATTTCACCTTTTAGATTTATTTGAAAATATTCTACCTAACAAATGAAGATGGTGAACATTTATCTTAAATATAATTTAGATCAGCTTTTGGTTTTCAGCAATAAATGTACAGACCAATGTATTTATTAACAGTCATGATGCAAATAATATGCATTTTTCCAAGACAACAATGTCTTTCTAGGCATGCTGCTAAAGGAAGCAAATTTATCACATATTATATGTCTTTTATCTTAATTTCTAAAGATTAAAATCAATTTGCCCAAGTTCTAAAGAAATTCTAACATATCGAAAGTTAATTACATCTTTCTTTTCTATATTTAATTATGTTTTCTCCTAAAGAATAAGCATCATTCATCAATTAACTTCATTTTATGGTTGGCACATTACATAAAATCACTGAAATAGAGTGAAATGTTTAAAGCGGGTTTGGGGGAAACCCAGAGCACACAGTTCTCAGTCATGCCAAATCATTTGCTCTGTTCTACTTTTAAAAATCTCTTTAACATTTCATTAATATTCTTATTTTTAAGCACCATAAAAATACAGAGTGTATGTCTGAAACACTATTTCTTGACTATGCACTAACAAAGTGTATAAATTCATTTGGCTGCTCAGAGTGTCAACTTGAATTTCCTTAATATATAGTTACTTTCTCTGAAATTAAACAATTAATAAGCCAGCAGCTATGTGAGTCATAAATTATTCATACTTACTCTACCAATGAACATTAATCAATTATAAAGAGATACAGAAATTAAGACCAAGAGAAAAAGTCAACCATGCCCTTTTAAAATTGAGATTCTGCTAACCTAGTCTCTTTAAACATATTTGATTTGTGTAATAACATCAGTATGCACAGCTAGGCTTGCTACTCAAGTTTCCAACAAAATAACCAATTTATGAGTATACATATGCTGTCAACCAGTAACAAGAAATACTCATCACAATTCTGTAGTCTTTGACTAAAAGGGCTTATTAGAGTTCTTTCAAATAATTGTAACTCATCAAATATTTAGTATTAACTTTCCTGGCTTCACAAAGAACTTGAAGCACACTGAAAAATATCTTTAGATTTCTTTCATAGTTTGCATACCAATAGCTTTTTACCAATACATACAAAATTATAATGATCACAAAAGCAAAGCATCCACTTGGACAATGGCCCCAACCAGTCAGATATGATGCTCTGCATCACTAATAAACACAGCTTCAGCAACAAACTCACAACTTGCAGTCATCTAATGAGAAGTTTCAACATGCTTATCCCCAGGACATACAATTTATAGATTTTGCAATTACCCATTTTGATTAATTTATTTAAAATCAGTCAAGGAAAGAGCTGTAGTTCCGTTCCTAGTCTGCATTTTTATTGAGAGTAAGGCAATAAAATAATAAGAGTATATGGATGGTAAATAGGATTTAAATGGGGAGATGGAATTAATCAGAGTAAGAAAATTAGAATAGCCACTTGCTTATAGCTATCAATCAAATGTTAGTGTCAAGCACTACCGTGAAATAGACTTGAAACTGTTCCTCCACTGATGCTCTTTAGAAATAATGTGCTTGTGTCTCAAAATGAACAGGGAAGTGCTACTGACAGGTATCACCAGATGCATTATCTCACTGTTATTTAAAAGCTAGAAGAAATAGAGAAGCTGGGTTTATAATAGGGGAAGTTAACAATATCTGAGTTTTGGGTACAAGTTTTTGTTTTTTTTTTTTAATTTTCTGTGCCCTTGAGCATTAGTAGAGATGGTATCTTTTGCTGACCTAATGTGACAAGACAGCCACAGAAGTATTCCAAAATTCTTCAGAGGTGATGTAGAACTTTTTGCTATTTTGTGCCAGGGAGGAGCAGAACCAGGATAGCATTACTGACACTCAGAAAACACCACTGTGTCAGATTTGTGATCTCCGAAGATTTAGCTTTGGGACCAGGGACTCAAAGCTCTTGATCGTTCAAGAGCTTTTGTGTAGCAGAGTTTTATTAAAGTGAAAAAGGACAGAGAACACTTCTGACATAGACATCAGAAGGGGATGAAGAGTGCCCCCCTTGCTAGTCTAAGCAAGGGAGTTATATACTTTTTAAAATTAGTTATTACAATAAATTAAAAGAATGTCTCAAGGTTGTAAAGATCTTACTAGACCTACTCCCATAATTTACATTTTGAGATAACAGAATTAGCCAGAAGGTTTTTAGGAAGGAGAAACTGTCCTCAAGCATGATACATTGTTGTTATATAATCCTTAGTACACAGAGTTTAAACTGAGTTGTTTGTTGTGTAATCATCAGTTCCTGGCTTAAAGAAAAAAAATATTTTATGTGACTAAGACTAAGGAATATAGGGGGGAAAAAAAGTTTGTCCTTTCCTCCTCCTTGAGAACCCCAGACCCTTTCTTCTCCTCGGGGACCCCAGATTTCTTATCAACCTGCCTAGAAATTGACTCCCTCACTAGTGGTTCTCATTCAGGGTCAGGATAGAGCAAAACTCTGAAAACCAGATGCTAAGCTTGAAAAATCACTAGCTATGTGTTAGTGCCATCTGACAAAATCAACCTACAGATATATACAGGGTTCGTAATATAAACCAGCACTGTGTTAAGTACTGTGAGAAATATAGCAATATGTCAGGTACAATTACTATAATGTAAAGGAGCACATGATTTAATGAATTAATTTCTATTAATACCAAATAATTACTTTGCCAACAAAGGTCCGCTAGTCAAGGCTATGGTTTTCCCCTGGTCATGTATGGATGTGAGAGTTGGACTGTGAAGAAAGCTGATCGCCGAAGAATTGATGTTTTTGAACTGTGGTGTTGGAGAAGACTCATGAGAGTCCCTTGGACTGCAAGGAGATCCAACCAGTCCATTCTAAAGGAGATCAATCCTGTGTGTTCATTGGAAGGACTGATGCTGAAGCTGAAACTGCAATACTTTGGCCACCTCATGCGACGAGTTGACTCACTGGAAAAGACTCTGATGCTGGGAGGGATTGGGGGTGGGAGGAGACGGGGACGACAGAGAATGAGATGGCTGGATGGCATCACTGACTCTGTGGACATGAGTTTGAGTGAACTCCGGGAGTTGGTGCTAGACAGGGAGGCCTGGCGTGCTGTGATTCATGGGGTCGCGGAGAGTCAGACACGACTGAGGGACTGAACTGAACTGAGCCAAATAATGACATTCTACAAAAGTGACGGGTTTCCCACATGTCCCTACTGGTAAAAAACTGGCCTGCAAATGCAAAAGACATAAGAGACACGGGTTCAATCCTTGGGTTATGAAGATCCCCCAGAGAAGGAAATGCAACCCACTGCAGTATTCTTGCCTGGAGAATCCCATGGACAGAGGAGCCTAGCAGGCTACAGTCCATAAGTTACAAAGAGCTGGACATGACTGAGGTGACTTAGCACTATAAAAGTAGAAGTTATACAAAAATAAGAGATGCTGTAGATAAAGGGGCTACTAAAGCACAGATAAGATGGAGCTCTTCAGTGACCACCAACATGGTTGCTTTGTTAGAAATTTAGAGACTCAGACTCTACTGCAAACCTATTGCACCAGAATCTGCATTTTAGCAAATGCCCAGATCTTGTGATTTATATGCGCATTCAAATTTGAGAAGCCCATCTTAGACATTTCATAAGAACGATAGTACTTCAATTCATTGTAAACTAGTGAGTTGACCAAGCACCGAGAAGAAAAAACAGGCAAGGGGACTTCAGGCAAATGGTCAAAGGAGAAAAAAGCTTAGCATGAGAGATCTGAGGCATGTTCCCAAAAGACTTTACTTAGCCAAGTTAGCTCTACCTGCCTACTGAGTCTCTCAGTCGTGTCTGACTCTTTGTAACCTCAGGAATTGTAGCCCGCCAGCCTCCTCTGTCCATGAGATTTTCCAGGCAAGAATACTGGAGTGGGTTGCCATGCCTTCCTCTAGGGGATCTTCCAGCCTAGGGATTGAACTCGAGTCTCCTTTGTCTCTTGTTTTAGCAGACAAATTCTTTACCACTGAGTCATCTGCGAAGCCCCATTATTCAAGGTACTATGTTAAATATATTTCAGTCACTGTCCTAAGTGATATAAGAAAAATAAAAATACAGACACAGTCCTTACTCTCTAGTACCTCTACATTATAGTTGGAGAGATTGACAAAACTGCCATTAATAAAACATTCACACAAATACATATAAAATAATAACTTCAGTGATTACAAATAAAAGGAAATGATATGAGACATATAACAGAAGGATTTGATTTAGTTAAAGAAGTCAGGAAAGCTTCTCTAAGGAAGTGTGAAACTGAAATGTAAGGATGAGTAGCTCATCCTAAAGGAAATCAACCCTGAATATTTATTCTGGAAGAAATGATGCTGAAGCTAAAGTTCGAATACTTCGACCACCTGATGGGAAGAGCTGACTCATTGGAAAAGACCCTGATGCTGGGAAAGACTGAGGGAAGGAGGAGAAGGGGGTGATAGAGAATGAAATGCTTGGATATCATCACAGGCTCAAAGGACATGAGTTTGAGCAAACTCTGTTTGCTCAAAGAGTCAGATACAACTGAGTGACTAAACAACAACAGCAAAACTTCAACTACTGAAAAGGGAAGGGATAAACCAATTTAGTTCAGGGAGGAGATTTTAGTCAGAGTGCCAGGGGATGAGTCTTGATGTAGGATGGGTCTGTGTCAGAAGTGGCCCTAAAGTTAGGTTGAGGGAACCACTGAGAATGTTTATGAAGACCGGTGCTTTTACAATAAACGTGATTCTCTGTTCAAACTCCACCCTGCAGAACTGAAGACCTCATTCCCTCAACTGCCTTGAGCATCAGTTGCTGGTGCCTCAAAGTTGAGGACTTCCTTGAGAGCTGTCTTCAACCAAAGGGAGCTGCCTTACTCATGTCTACACCCTCTTCTTGGAGGTAGTTCATATCCAGTATTGGCTGATACAGAACAAAGAACTAGCCTTATGACCCAAATCAGGAACGTCTCTGAAGGGCTGGCCCAGTGTCAGAATTCCCTTGGAGGCGGATGAGTTATCTGGCACAAATGCACCTCACTTTCATCTCTCCCCCTACTCTTTTCCTGCTTTTCTCTCCTCACTCCTTCATAAGTGCTGGTCCCAAGAGAGCTTCCCCATAAATTTCCTACACATAATTCTCTATATCAATGTTTGTTTAAAAAAAAACATGATCTAATACCACTTTCCTCAAAAATGGTCATCATCCCTTAAGAAAAAAAAGGATAATTAGTTCATCTATGTAATTTGATTCTGATATTATCCTTTGGTTATTTTTTCATTATGCTTTAAGTATCCAAAAGTATCTAAAACCTACATTTTTTAATGACAGGAAATGTATTTTATTCTTTACAAAATATGCACTAAGACTTGGGTACATATTATTAATAAATATTCAACTCTTATTTTTATGAATTTAAAAATCTCTTTTTAAGGATTTTTTAATGTGGGCCATTTTTAAGTCTTTAATGAATTTGTTGGAGAAGACTCTTGAGAGTCCCTTGGACTGCAAGGAGATCCAACCAGTTCATTCTAAAGGAGATCAGTCCTGGGTGTTCATTGGAGAGACTGATGCTAAAGCTGAAACTCCAATACTTTGGCCACCTCATGCGAAGAGTTGACTCACTGGAAAAGACTCTGATGCTGGAAAAGATTGGGGGCGGGAGGAGCAGGGGACGACAGAGAATGAGATGGCTGGATGGCATCACCGACTTGATGGACATGAGTTTGGGTGAACTCCGGGAGTTGGTGATGGACAGGGAGGCCTGGCGTGCTGTGATTCATGGGGTCGCAAAGAGTCGGACATGACTGAGCGACTGAACTGAACTGAACTGAATGAATTTGTTACAATATTGATTCTCTTTTGTGTTTTTGTTTGGTTTTTTGGCTCTGAGACATGTGGGATTGGCAACCCACATTCTTGCCTGGAGAATCCCATGGATAGAGGAGCCTGGCAGGCTACAGTCCATGGGGTTGCAAAGAGTTGGACACGACTGAAGCAACATAGCACACATACACAGCTCCATAACAGAGGATGGAACCCACAATCTCTGCTTTGGAAGGCAAAGTCTTAACCACTGGACTGCCAGGGAAGTCTCTAAAAATCATTTTGTCTGAAGTTATTTTATGCTCAAATTTCTGTCATATGTATATGACAAGCAAATGAATTATTTTATTTTATTTTTTCTTTTTTTATTAAATTTATTTTTAATTGGAGGATAATAGCTTTACAATATTGTGCTGGTTTCTGCCATACATCAATATGAATCAGCCAGGGACATACATATGTCCCTCCTCTTGAACCTCCCTCCCACCTCCTACCCCATTCCATCCCTCTCGGTTGAGACAGAGCACCAGGTTTGAGCTCCCTGTGTCATACAGCAAATTCCCACTGACTATCTATTTTGCATACGGTGATTCATATGTTCCAATGCTACCCTCTCAATTTGTTCCACCCACTCCTTCCCCCATGGTGTCTGTGAATCTGTTCTCTGTGTCTGTGTCTCCATCACTGCCCTGAAAATAGGTTCATCATCAGTACCATCTTTCTAGATTCCACATATACACATTAATAAGTGACATTTGTTTTTCTCTTTCTGACTTACTTCACTCTGTATAATAGGCTCTAGGTTCATCCACCTCATTAGAACTGACTCAAATGTATTCCCTTCCTTGACTGAGTAATATTCCATTGTGTATATGTACCACAGCTTCTTTATCCAGTCATCTGTCAATGGACATCTAGGTTGCTTCCATGTCATAGCTATCGTAAATAGTGCTGTAATGATCATTAGGATACATGTATCTTTCTCCATTATGGTTTCCTCAGGGTATATGCCCAGTAATGGGATTGTGGGATCTTATATGGCAGTTTTATTCCTTGTTTTTCAAGGAATCTCCATATGGTTCTCCATAGTGGCTATATCAATCTATATTTACATCAAAAATGTAAGAGGGCTCCCTTTTTTCCACACCTTCTCCAGTATTTATTTCCAAGCTGATTTTAACCCTGTGTATTACTGACATCAACTCGCTTATGCATCTCTGTTACAGGACTTGGGACATACAGGGTAATCAGGAAATATGAGTTAACTTCATGAAAAAAGGGACAACAGTTAAATATTTAAATATTTAATCCTCCAGGTAACTTCCAGGTAAGAGCCTCCATTACAACAGGAAGTTAAGCACCACAGAAACATCTGTTTTAAAAAACACAGATTCCAAGGCTCATTCTAGATTTTCTGAATTAGAATCTCTATGGGTTTTCATTGCTTCTCCAATTGAAATGTGTGTTAATTGGTAACAAGCTCCCAAGTGATGCTGATGGTCAGTGGCCCATGCTACTAGGAAGAAGGTTCAAGTCATGCCAGTGACTGTTGTTATTACTAAGCTCAGGAGACTCTGAGGTCTGGTTCCTCAGATTCCTTTTTCAGGTTATGCTTGGGCTGTATTCCCGAAGATTCTGCTTCAACTAGTCCAAGATGGAGTTTGGTACTGATTGACTTTTTCTTCTAAAATGCAGCCAAGATGAGGACCACAGCTATAGCTTTTGCTCAAAACTCCATGAAGTGACAGAAGCAAGACTACATTTGGGTCTCAATCCAACATCCATGCATTTTCCAAAACCCTACCCTATGTCCCTGGAGACTAAATAGAATTTCTGAATTTCATCCATTTATGCTGAGATTGGGTTAAACTCTGGTGAGTATCTGATTTACATAACAAGCACCATTACATAGGTTTCTAAAAATTGCATAGTAAAGGATACATTATCAGAAAATAAAAATGGGTAAACGATTTAATTCCTCCCAGAATTCATTAATAATCTCCTTGAGTCTTTAATAAATTCATCCCCTAGAGATTCTGGAAGGTAGTTCTATGTATTCTCTGAGCAACCATTTCATTATATGGAAATGAAACCTTTCCAACTTCCATGTCTGGAAAAAATACATGCTTCTATACTCCCCAATTCCCTTGCAAAATTCTAATAAGAGTATTAGCAAACTAACTTTCATTTTGCTTACATTTTCACCTTTTTTTTTTTTGCTGGCAATCCACAAATATTTTTCCATAAAATTATAGTCACCCATCATGATGAGTGAAAAATACAGGCATAGTTAGGCACATGTGCAGACCATAAGTTTTCAACATAACACAGCAGGCGGTAAAGCGCAAATATTTCAGCAGAGGTCTCACCACTAGATGCCGCTGATGTGTCTGGAGGCCTAGGAAGTGGATTCTACAGAACTATAAAGGCTTGCATCTTGGAAAATAAAATGCTGTTACTATGGTGACCAGCTGAGATTATGGATAATGAGAGTACCATGTTTTCCACTCTCTAAGGAGCTATTGTTCTCCACATATTGCTCTATGCTGAACATTACTGACCTTCAAAATGTATCAAAATCATCAGTACTTTCCCTTTTTAGAAAAAAGAATATTTCATTCAGTACTTTTGTGTGAGTGAGAAACTGAGCACTTCACTTATTCATACGCACACACAGACACACACACATACAGAATGGAAAGTCACAATATGGAAAGGAATCAACATGCTTTCTCTCACAGAGGAGCGATCAATGGTCTTCACAGAACATGACACCATAGTTTCTACATTTTATGTGTTTCCAAATTCTTTAAAAATTTCCATCTACAAAGGTAGAGGAATTGAAGCAGTAGCTGTTTATCATTTGCAATAGCATTAAGTATTTAGAATAGAAATAGCTAGCCAGAAATAACTGTAGACAGGAACACATTATTGGTGGGCCTAAGAAATTTCTAGTTTAGTTATAGAAAATCTTGAACTAGACAGTTTTCTTTTTCTTCTAAAGCTAGCAGTGAATAGGGAAACAGTCACAGGGAAACAGAAATCTTGTCCATAAAACAGGATTAAACAAGTATTAAAAAATGTTAAAAGGATAAATGATATTTAGTGCTTATTAACAGGTTGTTGATTATTGATGTTGTTGTTTAGTCACCAAATCATGTCCAATTCTTTTGCAACACCAGGGATTGCCATCTTCAAGGCAAGACTACTGGAGTGCATTGCCATTTCCTTTCTCTAGGGGATCTTCCTGACCAGGGATTGAACCTACATCTCCTGCATTACAGGCAGATTCTTTACCAGTGAGCCACCAGGGAAGCCCAAATATATACTATTTCTAACTTCAATAGAAAGTCTGTAAAAGTAAGGTTTATATTTATATATCAGAAAATTAAACGTAAGGGAAATATTCAATGGATATTCTGATGGTCAACAGAAATATCTTACTAAAAAATATTCCTAAAAAATAATTACTTGAAGTTGTATACGTCAAAGAAATAAAAATTAACAAATATATCTCAAAATACAAGCAAGAAAACAATTCATGATTAAGTTTTTCATTTCAAAAGACTTTATTTAATCACTAAAGAGTATGCAGAGTAATAAATATGTCACTTTTTCATAATACATGATGGGTTCCCATTATTTCAGAAAAATCCACACAGTCATTTCTTTCAAAAACTATCATCAAGCTGCTTAAATCAAAAGTAAATTTAATATGTCACCTTCTTGGGCCTAATCTTCAATGCATTAAGTAATTCATAGAACTTATAACTTGGTATGTAGTTCTTAACAGTAGTTTCACCTTTTAAAAACAAATAGAAGATGGAACTGATAAAACGTACCTGGAAATAAATGTCAAGAGACATTGTTAGAATCTTAGTAAGGTATTTGATTCATATTTTCCCAAAATATAGGAAATTCGGAATGTACAAGTATGTGTCCACTCATATGCAGCTGTCACCTCTTTGAAAATGTAATAGAAACAGTTAAAGGACTAAAAACAAGGGTATGATATACCTACCCTACAATGTATTTAGCTCTTTGTATTAATTCCCCAAAGCTCTCCTAAAAAAGCACCACAAAGCAGTTGACTTAAATATAAGTAAGAACAGAAATATATTATCTCATAGTTTTAAGGACTAGGGGCCTCCCAGATGACTCAGTGGGCCCCACTCCAATGTATCCTGATTTTAACAGATTATGTCTGCAACAAACCTATTCCCACATAACAGCACATTCTGAGGTACTGGAGGTGAGGACTTCAACATATCTTTTTGGGAGGAGGAGACACAATTCAACCCACAATACTCTCACAATAGAAAGTATTGGTATAGCATAGCATTCAGTTAAGTTCAGTTCAGTCACTCAGTCATGTCCGACTCTTTGCGACCCCATGAATCATAGCACGCCAAGCCTCCCTGTCCATCACCAACTCCCGGAGTTCACTCAAACTCATGTCCATCGAGTCGGTGATGCCAATAAAATTACTGCCATTTCTTTCTCTTGATTTGCATTTGCTTTTCTAATTTTCCTTTAAAGCATATGTTGTTGTTGTTTTTAAAATTTTTTTATGTGGGTCATTTTTTTAGTCTTTACTGAATTTGTTATGATGTTGTTTCTCTGTTATGTCTTGGTTTTTTGGCCACAGGGTATGTAGAATCTTAGCCCCTTGATCAGGGATCAAACTCGTACTCTCTGAATTAGAAAGTGAAGTCTTAACCACTGGACATCCTGGGAACTCTCACAACTGCTTTTTAGATCATGAGACTTACTATTAGATTTATGATGCTACAGTCAAGCATTAAAAATGGATTCCAATGACCAAAAAGCAGGATGGACTAGAGACCCAAAGAATACAAAGGACTTACTACTGTCTCTTCTGATAATCTCCTGTAATCAGACAGAAATGCATTAAATCATACACTCTTTAAAAACATGTTGGCAGTATTTCCAGTTGTCATTGGCAAATAGCAGTTACCCTAAACAGATGGACATGAATGACATCAACAATTATCTTGAGGAAATTCCTAATTCTAATAGCAATAATTATAACTTCATATTTTACTAAGAAATACCATTTTCCCCCTATGTTTCAAATAGTTTTAAAGATTATTGCTTCACGAGTGTGCAGATAGCCATAAACATCTCGCATAATTCAATCTGTCCAACAATCTGCTTAGTTATACTTAAGCAATGTAACTTTTTCCCCAAAACTTTCATCATGTATCCCCATCAGATTTTCTATAACACTGTACCAAAAGAGGAAACACAAATAACTTCCAGCCTATCATAAAATCAAGAATGTGCTCATTGATCCATTGGTCCTTTCATTCTCATCCATGAGGATCTCCCAATTCCAGGCATTGTGATAGGCCCTGAATTTAAAGTCTCCAAGCCTGGCAATAAAACTAGGCTATGGTGGTACATATGCTAAACCCTAACTAGACCATCAAGCTTCCCATCTATTTATTGAATATACAGTGAGTCCTTTGTATTAGAATTTAGAAAAGAATGCAAAGGACATTGCAAAATACATATTTTGCAAATTACATTTTGATTAGGTTTCCCAACAGCGATGGTAATATAATTTTCTTTTGGATTTCAAGGGAAGCTTTGGATTGCTTTTGCAAGTGTTCATTTGAAGAATCAAATATGCAGTCATATTTCCAACAGCTTAATGGCAATCACCTGTATGTCCTGCCAATACCACAAATTAAACAACTGAATACATCATCTTCATTCTGTGACTATACTTATATTTGCTGCTGATTTTTCTCATTAACATCATCAATTTTCCATCACCCAGGCTCAAAAATCAATTTTTTCTTCTTTTATAAAAAAATTCCCTTTATGAGTCCTCTCATTCATTTTCTCATTTTAATACCACAATATTTTTCTATCTACTCTCTCTTCTTTATTTTCACAGACACCACACTCGTTACCTCTTTTGAAACAATAGCTTTCCAAATTATCTTTCAGCTTGCTTTTCCAGCATATTTATCTCATTGAAGCACAAATTTGATCATAATGTTCACTTAAATAAAAAATCTGTTCTTCCTTCCATTGGTCCATAGAATAAAGGCTGAAAGCCTCTGTGAAACATTTGATGTCTTCCACAATTGGTCTCCTATTTCTTTCCTATCTCCTACCTCCTTATTGTTCTCGTACCCAGAACACTATTTTCAAGCCAAAATAATTGCTGTTAATATAAACATTCTCAATTCAGGACATTATTAGTTGCCCACGGAGAATGCCTTTATATCATATGCCATTTTTTTATTCAATCATAACAAGGACTCTATTTAACTATATGAAATGACAGACTGAGCTTATTTACAGTAGTCAAATGGTACACATTCAGATCCTTCAAAACCTATTCAGTTCAGTCGCTCAGTCGTGTACAACTCTTTGAGACCCCATGAACCACAGCACGCCAGGCCTCCCTGTCCATCACCAACTCCCAGAGTTTACCCAAACTCATGTCCATTGAGTCAGTGATGCCTTCTAACCATCTCATCCTCTGTCATCCCCTTCTCCTCCTGCCCTCAGTCTTTACCAGCATCAGGGTCTTTTCAAATGAGTCAGCTCTTCGCATCAGGTGGCCAAAGTATTTGAGTTTCAGCTTCAATATCAGTCCTTCCAGTGAACAGCCAGGACTGATCTCCTTTAGGATGGACTGATCGAGCTTGTTTAAATACCCCCAAGACATACCATAAATATAATATTTTTTAAAATCTGCAAATTTTGTTTCCATTATTAATAGGAAAAAAGCATGAATGTGGAATTCATTATTTGAAAACTAATGTGTTCTTCTTTGTATAATGTAAATTATTCAAATCTATAATCACTTTATTCTGAAGTATTCCATAACAACATTCTTATTGTATTGAATTCTTATTGAAGAATGTATTCCATAACATTCTTCAAAAAAGTAAAACACCATTTGTTAACAATTTGGTTTCCAATTATTATTCTGCTCATATAACCCTGTTTACTAGTTGATATATTTTCATATTTAATATGTTTAATATGATCACAAGAGATATGAATACTTAGTGTGAAGTAAGAAAAAAAATTAAATTTCCAGTTATATGCTGGTAAAAAAAAGTTACAGATTAGCTTTGCTACAACTGGAATTATTGCTACTCCAAAAAAAAGTTGTACAAATATGGAAATGAAAATAGTCAAATTTAGTTCCATTTTAGTATAATTCTTTCAAATCAATAATTTTGTTTATATTCTTTCATTTTTAATTGATGTTAGAAACTTTATTGACATCTTTGTTAATTAAAGATAAGGATTTAGTAATAGTTTTGTTTGACTAAGTTATATTAATATGGAAAAAAGGTATGTTCTATATGTGAAATTATAGAATGAGAAAAATAAGGATTTTTCACTGGAAAAAAAACTCTGAGACATCTACTAAAAGTGGCAGATAATTGTACTTTAACATACGCCCCATGTCCCAAATACATAGTAATAATTGATAAATTTTTAAAAACATGTGCTTGGCCTCAAAACCAAGATAACATTTCTATAAACCAGAATCTCAAGAGGAATCAGGACAGAAGCCCAAGGCAGCTGAACTCCTGGATAGAACAGACACAGTGACAATTTCTATTCAGGCTATTGGTTCAGGCAATAGTCCAGAAGTGAATGGGAAGCCCAGAAACAGAGCCAGGTATATAGAGGAATAGGGTATGTGATATGATGACCACACTTGTCATTTGGTTCAGAAAGGAATGTCCCAGCTTACAGTTGTTGTCCTGGTGTTTCATCTGACTTAGGAAAAATTTGGTTTATTTGCTTTTTTCATGTCTTCAGTTCAGTTCAGTCGCTCAGTCGTGTCCGACTCTTTGCGACCCCATGAATCACAGCACGCCAGGCCTCCCTGTCCATCACCAGCTTCCGGAGTTCACATGAGTTCAAATTCATGTCCATCGAGTTGGTGATGCCATCCAGCCATCTCATCCTCTGTCGTCCCCTTCTCCTCCTGCCCCCAATCCCTCCCAGCATCAGAGTCTTTTCCAGTGAGTCAACTCGTCGCATGAGGGGGCCAAAGTATTGGACTTTCAGCTTTAGCATCAGTCCTTCCAATGAAAACCCAGGACTGATCTCCTTTAGAATGGACTGGTTGGATCTCCTTGCAGTGTCTTAATAATTCCCAATATTTGCAGTAAATTAAGTAAGGATGTGATATCTGTTTTCCTTTCAGAATCTTCCACAGTTAGTCCAGTGTTGTGTGAGATGCATGTGTAATGAATTAAGTAGGTTTGCCTAATTCTTCCCAGATACCATGTAACTGATAACACATATTCTAGGAAAACACACAGGGGATTTACTAATAAATGTGCTCTGAGAACAGTAGCGAAAGGCTCTTCACAACCTCTAGAGATGATAAGAGAATTATTTGCTGCTGGGTGCTTTTGCAAGCCATGTATAAACCAGCCTGCTTTGTCATATCTTATGTTTTGCCCTAGAAGATAGATCACACTATCAGACTGCCAACTGGTGAACTGTGCTTTGGGCCTGAAAGATGTGCAGTGTTGCCAAATTGATGTGGTCCCTGTGTGTTTTGGGAAACTATAGCATGTATTTGCAAGATATAGAGATATACAGGCATGCATCCCATACTTGGAGTGCATTATCATTTATTGTATGATGGCATTATATAACTTTTATTTTTGGTAAATAATCCCTTTTGATGACAATGAGCTCAAAACTATGAATTTTTATGCATAAGGAAATATCAAATACAGAATTTATGTATCCTAAAAGGTTGATGATTAATATATAACTTCCACAAAATATTTATGGCTATATGTTATTTAACATACAGCCCTAAGAATATCATAACTACATGAAAACCAAAACACACAAATTTGCCATAGAACCAGCAGCATTTTTTTCCAAGTTAGAAGTTATTTTAAGAAGGCCATGCTGAAGACTACAGTTTAATGAAAAAGCCACAAGAAGTATGTTTTTAAACTTCCCTGTGAAACATGACTTTTCATTTAGACCAAATGGTTGTTCTTTTACATTAAGTTCACTCATCTTCAAGTTTTCTTCCATGCAATTGAAAAGTTAATCAATTTCTATTAGCATTAGGTCTAATATTAAAATAATTTTACAGTTTAATGTTCTTATTTGTATATGTGCTATTAAATACTTGAAATAAAAGATATGTTACTTCTAAAATTGATTGGATTTTTTCAACAAATTCATGTAATAAAACTTGAAATGTCAGAAGTTCATTAGGCTATACCTAAAGCATGTAAAATTATTATGAATTCTGTTATAATTTGAGATGGTTGGATGACATCACTGATTCAATGGACATGAACTTGGGTGAACTCCAGGAGATGGTGAGGGACAGAGAGGCCTGGCATGCTGCAGTCCATGAAGTCACAGAATCAGAAACAACTTAGCAACTGAACAACAGCATAAATTTAGTTTAAAAGTTCAAAAGGAATGATCATCATTTTTTAGTGGTAATACAAATTTGGTGGAGAATATTTATGTGGAAATGTGTAGAATTTATGTAGAAATTTTATACACAATTTGAAAACACTTGTAGACCAGTATGAAGGACACATTAGACCACATTTTACTCATCTTTAAAGATAATTAGAAAATAATAAATATTAAAAATTTCAACAAATATTAAGGGAACACAGAAAAGGAAGGTCTATAAGATACTCAACCTCTCTTTAAGCAAAATAAAACAATGAGGAAATCACAGAATCATATTGTTTTCATCACTTTGTGAAAACAAATCTCTAGAAGCATGAACTAAAGAAAGAAATCATGCCCCAATACTTCTTTCTGAAAGTATAATCATGTGCTACTTTTATTTAAAAAGTGAACAAGATAAAAGCATTACATTGATTCCAAATTTTCATTTGTAAGTTGTAAAATAATTATAATGCTCCCCATTAAAAAAAATGAAAGTCAGCTAGTAAATCATGCCTACAAAGGAAATAAAAACTATAATTTAATATTTCAAAATCACCTTAGAGAACATAAAAAATGTAGAAACTATAAAATAAAATAATATTATAGGTTAGAAAATCTGATAGAAGTTAATGGAGTAACACATTTTAAATACTGAAGAAAATAAAATAGAGTCTGCACATTTTATATCCAAGTCAAGCTGGTCTTTAAGTATAACCTCAGACAGCTTGTTATGAAATGCAAGAGTTTGTGGACTATTGTTCCCATGAGTCCTTCCCAGGGAATACAAAAAGAATGAGCTTCAAACAACCAGAAAATCTAGGGGTCATCGACATAAAGGCTAATGGAAAAAACAAAAACAAAAAAGATCAATAGAACCTTATGGCTGGTCCTACCATCAATATGGTCATTCAGTTCTACCATCAATTCCAACATTGAACTCATCAAATAGTCAAAATCTTTTGAAAGACATAAAAAGTTAAACTATAAAAATATACATATTTATTTTAAAAATGAAAATAACTGAATAAAACAAGTACTCACATAAGCCTCACCTGTCTATCTATTGCCAACTGAAAGTATCATCATAAGCATATGTCTAGAACTGATAATAAATTCTCAAAGGTGTTTTCACTTTCCTGGAACTAAAATACTTCCAATAAGAAACATTCAGTTCGTATTAGATACTATCTCTTAAATTAACTTGGAAGAAAAAATAATTGCTGAAATTTAGAAAATATTTGAGAACTAGACGATATATACTAAAATAGATACTTTTAAATAAACATAAATGTTTCCTTGTAGAATGATATACTCTTCAATTTCCAAATACAGGAATAAAAAGCGAGATCCTAGAGAAGGAATCAAAGGCTGTGTGGTTACACAGACTTA
This sequence comes from Moschus berezovskii, assembly GCF_049115385.1. Classification (NCBI taxonomy): domain Eukaryota; kingdom Metazoa; phylum Chordata; class Mammalia; order Artiodactyla; family Moschidae; genus Moschus; species Moschus berezovskii. The sequence continues at coordinate 41,467,779 of NC_142475.1, forward strand.
CCACTTTCCTCACTTACTAGATCAAGCACAGGGCATGCAAGCTATTATTTAATCATTCTTATCTTCATCACTTATCCTCATCATTTGTAAAATGGGTAAATCAATTATTTTACCCAGTAAAGTTATTATGAAGATTAAAATAGCTAATATGTGAAAAGGGTTTAACCAATCCTGAACTTATAACAGGCACTCAGTAAAATTTAGTCATTTTGCTTTCTTTTTGTTTTAACCCTAAAATGTTTACCAAAGTATAATTTCCAAACAATTACAAACATAACTCTCATGTAAATAATAAATGAACATGTGCCAAAATTTTAGTCTGCCCGTTAAGTAACGAAGGCTTCAGTAAGATATTAAAAAGACTAGCTCAAAAAAGAATTTGAAAAAGAGATGTATATATAGGCAGCCAAGAATATTGAAATGAATTTAATTTGTGAATGAATGCAAAACTTGTTAAAATAAAATTTCTTAAATGTGATGCTGCTAATGTTAGATAACAAAACATAATATTTGGAGTTTTTAGAGGCTGATAATCATTTCTCTACCAGATTAAATTTGTTTGCGTTACTATGGACAAAAATTCTTTCCATCGTTATTAGTTTTCTACTCTATCCTTACTGAGTTATAGAATAGCTTAGTTAATAGACAATTTGTCAAATGTGTATACCTCTTTACAATCAAATAGTCCCCATAATGTACCATTAGACAGTGCCTAGTTCTCCACTGAAAGGATACCCAATAATCTCTTTAGCAAATTCCCAAATCTGGGCATGCTATATACTATAAAGCTTTGGTTCATAATCCTTTAACTCACTTTTTAAACAAATGATTCCTCAGCTACCATTCTCCCTACAATAAACAAAACAGGCTTTTAATATTTTAGGTTAACTATATATATTTATTTCTTAAATTGTTTTCTCAGACATTTATATTTTCCTCTTTCTATGTCTTCCTTGTCTGTTTGGATGGTGCATCTCCTGCAGAGATTAAGAAAACTTGCTCCAGATGTAATTCTGGCTCCTCTCCAACTTGCTGTATGATCATAGGCAAGTCCTCACTGCTCTCTAAGCCTCAGTTTTCTCTTCCAAAAAATGCAGAAAGTAATGACCCTACTCAATAAAGTTGTTGTAAAGGTTCAATAAGGTAAGACATGCAAAATTTTAGAATCATTCTTGGTACACAGTAATCATTCAGTAAATGTTGTTTTTATTTCATTTGTATTTCCTAGAGAGATGGGGACAGCCTTCATTGAGTCTTTGGTTGTAGAGCTGCCACCAAAAGAAAACGGGAAGATAAACAAGTACAAATAGCTCCTGAACGTTGATAATAATGATACATGTGACAACAAAGTAAACTTTAGGGAATGAGCCAACATTTAGGTTCAAAAATCAGAATGAGGCACATTTATTATTTTTAAAGTAGTGATTTTCTTTCCTCAATTAAATGGCTCCATATATTTCCACTTGGAAGATTCAGTTATAAAACAGAGGTAGAGTTACACAAAGCAAAGGTTTTGCCTCAAAAATAATACCTCACAAAATTTAGCCATATCGGTTATATTTGCAGTTTATTGATTTATGGAATAAAAAATAATTACTCAAGTACATAACTCAAGTACTTTCATTCTGGTTTTAAAGAAAATAATTTTAAACATCTCACTGTCTTATAAGTTAAGGATGTTCAAGCATGGAACAGACTTCTTTAGAAGATAATGAGGCTCTAGTCCTTTAAGTGACAACTGGTACAGAATGAATTTGCTAAAACTCTATATTATTTCTATTTCTGTGATCTGAAACATACTCTGCTGTAGCATAGAACCCCTGGATAATATAGATCAAATTCAGACCACTGGATTTTAATTTCTTTTGATGCTTTTCTTTGGTATTATTCTACTTCCCTTTACCTTTTGAAAGTTAAGATTAGGAAAAAAATAAATAACAGTCTGATGCAACTTGATGTCTTTGAGAACAGTTAGATTTATATCCTATGAAATCTTATTGGCTTATTTCAATTAAAATGTTTTATGATTATTAAAGTTGAATGTTTCCAAAATAATGTTTTTTATCCTTTAAAAAAGAAAAGACATACAAAACTTTGACAAAATCACTCTCAAGCTGAAAGATGACACACATACTTAACAAAAGTCTCTATTTATCCTCTAACTAGGAAATGTACAAATATAGAACACATCTTATGTGGGGGACTAAATTTCTATGTTTGAAGTCATGAAATTACCAACCAATAGCCAAAATTTAGGGTCTCATAAATTAACTGAGCCATACCATATACTGTTTGAATTACAGTTCTCTAATATTTTACTACATAATTAAGCTGAAAATATGTAGTATTTATATAATTCCATGGTTTGGAATTTAACTACAAGCTAAGAAAGATTTTACACTATATATTATTTAAGCAACCACATTTATTTTGGAAAGTAGTTGTGTTTTAGACAAAAAAAGGAAAAGAAACCCAGAGCAAGTTTAACATTGGGCAAAGTTTGACTTATTTTGAACACTCCATATAATAGAAGATTAAAATATATTATGAACAAAATTTGCTAGACATTGAAAAAGTAGAAATTACAAAAAATATATTACAAAAAATACATTTCATTGTGCTATCATTTAACCAGGAAAGCTACTGAAACTCTTAATTCATTAACATGATCTACAACATTTTTCACTCAGAGCAGCAATATAGTGTGAAGCTGGCTCATAATTTGAATTGAATGGATATTCAAGTATCAGATTGGGACAACTTGATGATACAAGTATGGCCTTAAAAATTTAAAAGAAGGAAAATTAGAATGAAGGTAGATCTTACCAGTCTTTAAATGTAGATTTCTAAAGCTACATTTTCCAATTCTTTGTCTTCTCTGAGATTCCATAAAAAGATTTCAAAAGCCATTGTGGCCTAACATAAAAAATGTACCACTGTGCCTGAGATTTCTTAAGAATATTATCTGCTTAGAAGATAGAATCAGATACTAGTTCGGTGAATCCGCACCTAGTCACTTTTCTAAAACACCAGACTTTTGGCTTTGTACTACCTGACAATTTCTTTGTCCAAGCCACACTAAAAATAAGTCTTTATATAATGGAAATGTTGAGACATTAACTATAGCAATGTGAATAAGCATGGCTATAATAAGGATTTCTCATCAACTCTTGGTTTATGTTGTATTAACATATGAAAAAGCGATTTAAACGTTAAAATTAATACATCATGAAACAATGGTAATGCTTCATACAAAATATAGTTTTATTTGAATCACAACTACTAACAATAGCTATGAATATCCCCATTCAAATTGCCATCATGAATATTGTATAAAATGAGAAGAATAAACTAAAAGTAAAATTAGAATCCTGCTTTATAAATTATACTATGTCAAGCTAACAAATGGTAGGCTTGTCATATTGAGCAACTAAATGTCTAAATGATCATTCAGCACTCATAGTGTAGGAAGAAAAAAACATTGGCTTTGTTGCTTCTAAGGCAGTTGCTCGATTTTTCATACTGTCATTCTGCTCTATTAGCAAAGCCTAACACAATTAGGTATGAATATGCAGTAATAACATGCAAATTGTTCCCTCACAATTGCCCTAAGGCAGCAGTCTCAGCCTTTCTAAGCTTGATTCCTTCTACATCATTACAGGCTTGGCATAATTCATCAGAATAAAAAATACCTCCGCCTTATTGCATGTGGCCAGCTAGTAAAATCATCAGTAGTTGTTAACCACTCTGCCTCGATGGGTTTGTTAGTGATGCTGTCCCCAGCTCCCTGCCACTCCTGCACTTGTACATGCTTCCCTTGGGTAATGTTAGACACTACATTTGAGCCTGCCAGAACAATTAACCCTACTGTTAATTAGAATGAAATGTCAGGCGCACAGATGGTACAAGCTGGCACCCTGCCATCCCGCCAACTGCTGCTGAAAACAGCTACCCCACTGCTGACAGCTGCTCAGCCATATCCCAAACCAGCAGATGTCAAAACTTTCCAGCTGAGGGAGGTTAAAAAAAGCAAAGAGGAGGGGTTTCTCATCCCAGCAGTGATGATGACTGTTTTACTGCTATTGTATCTATTACCTGTTGTCATACTGTACCAATCAAGAGGAAGCCTGCAAGCAGCAAGACACAAATTTAAAATAATGATACTAATAATCATAACATAAATAAACACAATATGGCTATAATTCAATGCAAGTATAAAATAGGCACAGACAACAAACAAAATCTCGGAAATTTTCACTAAGCTCTCCATAAGCTGAGCGGCATGTTTTCATGTATGTCTTCAAGAGAAGAAAAATCTTTGAGCATTCCCAAATCAGATCATTAAAAAGGCCACAAAATGTTGCCTATGTAATCTTCAGCCAAATTTCACTTTGTTTTCAGAATTCATGCCTAGAGATGATATTATTACTTTTTCCTGGTGCCTTTTGTTGCTCATAGTCTAAAAACATAACTACAAGATGATAATTTATGTTTCCCTTTCTCCTCATACACACGCATGTCATCACCAAATAGAGACAACAAAACGTTATCCATGAAAAATATCAGAAGCTAAAATAAAGTCTAATTGGACAATGAAATACAACTGGATATCATTTTGGTTGGAAAAAGTCTTCAGAATTCTGACTTAAATATTGTGTTAATTTTGTGGCTCAAAAAAATGGTGATCTTATTATGAATTAGTTGGAAATTGAAGTAATTTCTAAACCCAAGAGGAATGAATCATAAATCCCCTACTACTTAGGTATGACTTTAGAAAACAACAATTTTGTCCCTGATTATTATTAAATATGGTCAATGTAGAAGTGTGAATGTAATCTCCCTTCAATTGTGCTATTTTGAGTCATTCTCTTTAACAGCATGAATGCAAGTGGATATTATAACTTAAATGCCAGAGGAAATATGTCATAAAATTTAAAGTTCATGTTTCTGCTATTTCCACTTCAATCAGACATCATTTACTCATAAATTATTCATTCAGTATTACCTAAGTACACACATATAAAAAAGAAAACGCAATGTAAACGTATTTTGAGTATTCAAAAGGAGTTAAAAATCACACACATGCCAACCATTCCTTTTAATTAGGCAAAAACAATCATAATACTAACAGCGATATGGACCAAGCATCAGGGTTTTTCTCTCACACACAATCAAAATTAACTTAAGGGGAGATTTGTCAGAAAAGTATGTGCTGGTTCAGGTACATTAAAAAGACTTCTTAAAAAGCTGAAGAACTGACTTGGAAACTACAGAGACAATTTAGGGAACTAGGTGGCAGAAATAATCGACAATCTAAGATATTAAGATGAATCTTCTCAAGTCAGGTTTTTATTTTTCTTTTATTCTAATAATTTAAAATTCAGTTGGCCTATTTGCTTCACATGTCTAAACCAGGTATGTGCAGTGCAATTTAATTAATGATTCCAACAACACTGAAAGAAATTTTTAGGTTGTTGCTTCCCAGGCGGCTGAGTGGTAAAGAACCTGCCTGCCAATGCAGGAGACATAAGAGATGCATGTTCAATCTCTGGGTCAGGAAGATAACCTAGAGGGGGAAATAGCAACCCACTCCAGTATTGTTGCCTGGAGAATTCCATGGACAGAGGAGCCTGGCGGGCTACAGTCCATGGGACTGCAAAGAATCAGACACAATTGAACAACTGAGCACACACACATACACACATCAAAAACAAGCAAGTAGATTCAATGTATCAAACACAATAATGACAAAGAATGATCACAATGTTGTGTGAAGTCACTGCTAAAGGATTCCATGAAAGGATGTGAAGTAAGCTTGTTGTTTAGTAGCTAAGTTGTAGCCTGACTCTTTTGAGATTTCATGGGCTGTAGGCTGCCAGGCTCCTTCTGTCCATGGGATTTCCGAGGCAAGAACACTGGAGGGGGTTGCTATTTCCTTCTCCAGGGGATCGTCCCTTACCCAGGGACTGAACACTCACCTCCTGCTTGGCAGGTAGATTCTTTACCACTGAGCCGCCGCCGAGCCAAGTCGCCTCAGTCGTGTCCGACTCTGTGCGACCCCATAGACGGAAGCCCACCAGGCTCCGCTGTCTCTGGGATTCTCCAGGCAAGAACACTGGAGTGGGTTGCCATTTCCTTCTCCAATGTGTGAAAGTGAAAGGTGAAAGTGAAGTCGCTCAGTCGTGTCCGACTAGTAGCGACCCCATGGACTGCAGCCCACCAGGCTCCACGGTCCATGCGATTTTCTAGGCAAGAGTACTGGAGTGGCTTGCCATTGCCTTCTCCACTGAGCCATCGCAGAAGCCCCCAAACTAAAGATATGAATATAAGTAAGGAAATGAATAAGTCTCTCGCGTCTGCGCAGCCGGGGCCGGCGTCTCTCGCGTCCTTGAGGTCCATGAATCAAGGCAAATTGGAAGTGGTCAAACAGGAGATGGCAAGAGTGAACATCGACATTCTAGGAATCAGTGACCTAAAATGGACTGGAATGGGTGAATTTAACTCAGATGACCATTATATCTACTACTGTGGGCAGGAATCCCTTAGAAGAAATGGAGTAGCCATCATGGTCAACAAAAGAGTCTGAAATGCAGTACTTGGATGCAATCTTAAAAATGACAGAATGATTTCTGTTCGTTTCCAAGGCAAACCATTCAATATTACAGTAATCCAGGCTTATGTCCCAACCAGTTATGCTGAAGAAGCCGAAGTTGAACAGTTCTATGAAGACCTACAAGACCTTTTAGAACTAACACCCAACACAGATGTCCTTTTCATTATAGGGGACTGGAATGCAAAAGTAGGAAGTCAAGAAACACCTGGAGTAAAAGGCAAATTTGTCCTTGGAGCACAAAATGAAGCAGGGCAAAGGCTAATAGAGTTTTGCCAAGAGAACGCACTGGTCATAGCAAACACCCTCTTCCAACAACACAAGAGAAGACTCTACACATGGACATCACCAGATGGTCAATACCGAAATCAGATTGATTATATTCTTTGCAACCAAAGATGGAGAAGCTGTATACAGTTAGCAAAAACAAGACCGGGAGCTGACTGTGGCTCAGATCATGAACTCCTTATTGCCAAATTCAGACTTAAATAGAAGAAAGTAGAGAAAACCACTAGACCATTCAGATATGACCTCAATCAAATCCCTTATCATTATACAGTGGAAGTAAGAAATAGATTTAAGGGACTAGATCTGATTGATAGAGTGCATGATGAACTCTGGAGGGAGGTTCGTGACATTGTACAGGAGACAGGGACCAAGACCATCCCCATGGAAAAGAAATGCAAAAAAGCAAAATGGCTGTCTGAGGAGGCCTTACAAATAGCTATGAAAAGAAGAGAAGCGAAAAGTAAAGGAGGAAAGGAAAGATATAAGCATCTGAATGCAGAGTTCCAAAGAATAGCAAGGAGAGATAAGAAAGCCTTCCTCGGCAATCAATGCAAAGAAATAGAGGAAAACAACAAAATAGGAAAAACAAGAGATCTCTTCAAGAAAGTTAGAGATTCCAAGGGAACATTTCATGCAAAGATGGGCTCTATAAAAGACAGAAATGGTATGGACCTAACAGAAGCAGAAGATATTAAGAAGAGGTGGCAAGAATACACAGAAGAACTGTACAAAAAAGATCTTCACGATGAAGATAATCATGATGGCGTGATCACTCACCTGGAACCAGACATCTTGGAATGTGAAGTCAAGTGGGCCTTAGAGAGCATCAATACGAACAAAGCTAGTGGAGGTGATGGAATTCCAATTGAGCTATTTCAAATCCTGAAAGATGATGCTGTGAAAGTGCTGCACTCAATATGCCAGCAGATTTGGAAAACTCAGCAGGGGCCACAGGACTGGAAAAGGTCAGTCTTCATTCCAATCCCAAAGAAAGGGAATGCCAAAGAATGCTCAAACTACCGCACAATTGCACTCATCTCACACGCTAGTAAAGTCATGCTCAAAATTCTCCAAGCTAGGCTTCAGCAATATGTGAATCGTGAACTTCCAGATGTTCAGGTAGGTTTTAGAAAAGGCAGAGGCACTAGAGATCAAATTGCCAACATCCGCTGGATTATGGAGAAAGCAAGAGAGTTCCAGAAAAACATCTATTTCTGCCTCATTGACTATGCCAAAGCCTTTGACTGTGTGGATCACAATAAACTGTGGAAAATTCTGAAAGAGATGGGAATCCCAGACCACCTTACTTGCCTCTTGAGAAATCTGTATGCAGGTCAGGAAGCAACAGTCAGAACTGGACATGGAACAACAGACTGGTTCCAAATAGGAAAGGGAGTACGTCAAGGTTGTATATTGTCACCCTGCTTATTTAACTTATATGCAGAGTATATCATGAGGAACGCTGGGCTGGAAGAAGCACAAGATTGGAATCAAGATTGCTGGGAGAAATATCAATAACCTCAGATATGCAGATGACACCACCCTTATGGCAGAAAGTGAAGAGGAACTCAAAGGCCTCTTGATGAAAGTGAAAGAGGAGAGTGAAAAGGGTGGCTTGAAGCTCAACATTCAGAAAACAAAGATCATGGCATCTGGTCCCATCACTTCTTGGGAAATAGATGGGGAAACAGTGGAAACAGTGTCAGACTTTATTTTTTTGGGCTCCAAAATCACTGCGGATGCTGATTGCAGCCATGAAATTAAAAGACGCTTACTCCTTGGAAGGAAAGTTATGACCAGCCTAGATAGCATATTAAAAAGCAGAGACATTACTTTGCCAACCAAGGTACGTCTAGTCAAGGCTATGGTTTTTCCCGTGGTCATGTATGGATGTGAGAGTTGGACTGTGAAGAAAGCTGATCGCCGAAGAATTGATGCTTTTGAACTGTGGTGTTGGAGAAGACTCTTGAGAGTCCCTTGGACTGCAAGGAGATCCAACCAGTCCATTCTAGGAGAGATCAATCCTGGGTGTTCATTGGAAGGACTGATGCTAAAGCTGAAACTCCAATACTTTGGCCACCTCATGCAACGAGTTGACTCACTGGAAAAGACTCTGATGCTGGGAGCGATTGGGGGTAGGAGGAGACGGGGACGACAGAGAATGAGATGGCTGGATGGCATCATCGACTCGATGGACATGAGTTTGATTGAACTCCGGGAGTTGGTGACGGACAGGGAGGCCTGGCGTGCTGTGGTTCATGGGGTCGCTAAGAGTCGGACATGACTGAGCGACTGAACTGAACTGAACTGAATGAATAAGTATTCCAAGTGTAAAGCTGTGAATAAATAAGAAGCCTGGATGATTTGAGCACTGAATGTCTCGCTAGAACAAATCATTCATAATGACGGTGACAACTATCTCTGTTCTTCTAATTTCTTCTATGAAGCACTAGGTTTTATAGTATTTTCTATTTTATAAAATACTTTCTCAGCTAGATTCTTGTGTAAGAGTCCTGTGGTATGGTATATAGATGTATTAATGTCAATATATGAAAAGACTGTTGCTAGCCCATATGAAGAATTTTATATTCATTAGACACAGGTTTCGGGGAAGTTAGAATTCTTCATTCAGCTGATAATGTTTTTTTAACAGCATTATAAATGAAGTCCTTTAAATGTAATTTCCTACTTTATCATTTTATTCCAAAAATATTATTTGAGCAACTACAAATGAGGTATACCCCACCCTCAAACAAGAATCTATTAATAAAATGGAGAGAAATCATGTGTACAGGTGTAAAAATTATTGATAATTGTTATAACAAAGGTGCGGTGAAGTATAATATGGACAGAAGAATGTAGTGGTGAGATCCTTAGTGGTGAGCCATTAAGAAAAGCTCTTGAGATGATATATCCATTGAGACAATGTATTTGAAGATGTCTGTTTGAGAAATTCACAAAATATCACTTAACACGCAAAAGAAAACAACAATTTATGAATTAAAAGAAATACAAAACCTCATTAGAAACAAATCTGCTCCTAAAATGCACAAATATATATTAAATATACATTAAACAAAACCATAAAGTGTTTATGGCTCCTTTTTTAAAATGTCTCTCTGAAAGTAGCATATTAAATTTAACATGCTACTAAATTCAGTGTAGGTATTCAGCTGGAAAATGTCTCAATTTCAGTTGCATTCTGAGTTTTGGAATGACATATTAAAGACATACATTATGTAGGATCCTGCTAATTTCAACAACACAGATGGACCTTGAGGGTATTAATGCTAAGTGAAATAAGTTGGATGGAGAAAGATAAATACCACATGATTTCAGTCCTATGTAGAATATAATAAAACAAAGAAACTAAATGAATAATACACATACATAATATTAAAATGCTCTTTAACTTGTGGAAGTTCTTCTGTGGAGAAGTTTCAGTACTGGAAAATGAGATAAATATTAAACTGAAATTCTTGCTATTGTTGTTCAGTCGCTAAGTGGTGTCTGACCCTTTGCAACCCCATGAACTGCAGCATGCCAGGGTTTCCTGTCCTTCACTATCTCCTGGAGTTTGCTCAAACTTATGTCCATTGAGTCAGTGATGCTATCCAACCATCTCATCCTCTGTTGCCCCCTTCTAATCTTGTGTCCAAAATTGTTTTAAATATTTTTCTTGTTAAAAAATTGACAATAACATTTGTCCCATTCAAAATTAAAGTATATGTAGTTATATACAAAATCGCATAATTTTACTTTGCTTATTAGACTGTTAAATAAAGTTAATAATATTCTGTCTATATATAATTAACTGTCTAGAAAATCACATGATTACAATGTGGCAATTCTTTGTTTTGTGCCACTGATTTAAAACAATTCACAAAAGCTTACTTTGAAGATAAATATTATTAGATAAGATGGTGTTGAACATTTATATAATTCACAAGCAGAGAGTAAATTCAAGTCCTATCATTCAATCTCAATCATAAGATAAAATATTTTTTTTAGAGCTCTTATTTTGGTCCTTTTTCTATTCTTTAACTCTCTTTTACAGATAAGAATTTATTCTTATTATCTACACACAGATTGCAATTTTAAATTTTCATCTTTCATACCCTACCAATAAGAAATTTGTATTTTTTCCAAGATTTAAATATGCAAATAAAATTTATTATTTATAAGAATTAATAATAAAACCTTAAATTTGTACAGTGTTTTGGAGTCTGTCCATTGCTTTCACATATGGCATGTTACATAAGCTTTAAATGCTACAATACAATTGATGCTATCATCTTTACTTTTCGATGAGTTTCTCTGGATTAGCAACTAATCAATAGCAGAGCTAAAGCCAACCCAAGGTCACAACCCATGTCTAATGCTGTTTCCAACTTGACGTCATCTACACGGCGTCCACCTACATAGACTTCCACCGCCCAGACACATGACTCGGATAATCCACCAGGGTAGTGCAACAATATTACTGCCTTCCCTGAGCTCAGTTGGTAGAGAATCCACCTGCAAATCAGGAGACCCCGATTTGACTCCTGAGTCTCAAAGATTCATTGGAGAAGAGATAAATTACCCACTCCAGTATTCTTGGGCTTCTCTTGTGGCTTACCTGGAAAAGAATCTGCTTGCAATGTGGGAGACCTGGGTTCGATCCCTGGGTTGGGAAGATGCCCTGGAGAAGTGAAGGGCTACCCCCTCCAGTATCCTGGCCTCGAGAATTCCATGAACTGTATAGTCCATGTGGTTGCAAAGAGTGGGACAGGGCGGAGCGACTTTCACTTTCATACTTTCACTTAAGGCCAGGTAGCTACTGAGATATGAACGGGGATTCTGAGCCCCATCCTTTGGCTCCAGAGCTCCTTAGATCAAACCACCGACCAGAGTCAAATGCAACTGAGCAACTTCCACTTTTCACTTTTTTTTGTCAATTGAGCCTTGTTTCATTTATTAGAATCAAATGATAGAGACTAGCCTCAGAGAAGAAAAACACCCAGTCATCTATTTTATTCAGCAACTGTGATTGAAAGTCAAAGACCTCAAGACAGCCTGGAAAAATGAACCAGGGATGTTTAGAGAACAGTTGCGAAAAGATCATAGGGCAGGCCTTAAATATTTAAACAGAAATAAGCTTCTGCTCCTTGAAGACTTAATAGTGCAAAATGACAAATTCTCCATCAGAATAAATACATTTAGATAGACAGAGATGTCTATTTAAAAAAATAAGAATTGACAGATAAAATAAAACATCTTGTTTACACAAATCTTTCCTCTCCAGACTAGAAATCATTGGTTGAGAGACAGGAGGAGAGCAAGAGAGAGGCTGAAATAAAAAAAGAAAAACAGATGTAGACATATAAGGATAGGGAGAGGAAATTTAGGGAACTGGTGGAGGTCATTAAGTAGCATAAAAAAAAAAAACAAGAATGCAGTAAGTACATTAGTTCTAATTCTAAGAACAGTCCCAGGCACCTCCCATGGACATGACTATCTCTCTATCCAAAACATTATTCCCCCAGTACACTTAAATTTCATTTTTATTTCATAAATACAGTATTTTATTTTTTGGCATTGTTTTAATTCCATTATAGGAATATTCTCTTTAAAAAGTGTTTTTTCAACGACTTGAATATCTCCATTTTAACAAGGTTAAAATACTATCGATAGTGAAATCATAGAACATAACTGGAAATAAATTTTAAAACTTTATTGTTTAGCTCAAAATTTCCATTTTAAACATGATTTACAGACTTTGGAAGTTGAAACTATATACCTAAAAATCACAATGCTCAACAAAATCACAACTGAATACTCCAAATTTTCTCCTGAGTTTCCATGTCAGGATGCATGCATGCATGCTAAGTCCTTCAGATGTGTCCGTATCTTTGTGGCCCTATGGACTATAGCCTGCCTGGCTCCTCTGTCCATGGGATTCTCTAGGCAAGAATACTGGAGTGGCTTGCCATGCCCTCCTCAAGGGGATCTTCCCCACCCAGGGATCAAACCTGAGTCTCCTGCAACTCCTGTGTTTCAGGCTGATTCTTAACTACTGAGCAACAGGGAAGCCCTCATGTAAGGATAACAGCAATAATCACAATAACGTTTTTGAGTGTCACCTGGAGCTGCCAATGCTCTGAGCTAATTCCACATATCATAACATTAAGAAGTACAACCTTGCAAGTTTTCTCATCCTATGTTTGGCATAGGCATAAGGAGACTTTAGACTGTTTCAGGAAATTAACAGATGAACCAGAGACTGGATTGATTCTAATTTCAATGAGAGGAGATTATACACTTATTTTTGTTAGATATTGGGATTTTGCCTAAGATTTAAGAGCATTCCTTACAAGCGTTCTTTTAATGTATCTGTCGATACCATTCATCCTTACCCTCCACCACCAAGGAAATCTAGTGAACTGCACTTTTCTTATGTGATAAAATATTACTAGATTCTGTGGCTTGAAATCAGTGTTCCATAAAGATTCTCATTAGATGTTAGAAGTTCTCAACAACCTGTAATATTATACATATATCTCATTTTTAAAAAATTACTTCAAACCTCTATTAGATATTACTTTATAAAATTCACAGTGATTCCAGGTATTTGAAAGCAGTAGAAAGGAGTCATCTATAATGCATATTTGTGCTAATTTAGACCACTGCCTCCATCTATCTAGTTAGTGTGGATTTAGTAGTTCACCTTCTTCTAGAACAGGCAGATTGATGATGCTTTTCATCCTCTCCAGTGTCGTCACTTTCCATGCCCACCTGACATAATTCTTTCTAGCCACCGAAGTTCAGTTTGAATGCCACCTCCCTTATAAAACCTTCCTAAATTACCCTGCTAAAAGTAATTGTCCCTCTTTAAATTTCACATGTTATTTAATTGAGATGCTCAAAGATTTATTTGAGATTAGAGATTAGAACATATCATTTGAAATTAGAATTATTTACATGCACATCTTCCCTTTCTTCCTAGATGAGATGTAGATTTGGACCAGGAATCCAATACTCTTTACCAAAGAAGCAAGGATAGTGCCTGGCATAAGCTCTCAATAAATATGTGTTTATTTTTGAATAAATGAATGCACAAATGATGAGCAGAAGCCTATGGGGAATGTGAAGAAGGAAAAAAGAAAGATAGCTCCTGAATGTGATGGAAAAAATGCCTTGAGTATCTGTTTCACAGTCAATGCCTAAAGTCAATCATAATCAGTCACTAAAGATTTTATTCCCAAACTCAAATTTTCATGTTCAATGACTACCTATACTTGGATAATCATAATATACAGGTAAACAAAAACCTGACAGCAAAGTCTTTAGAGAAGTATCCAAAGATAATATATGCTGGTCCCACTAGTTGGCAACATCTAGAAGCTCTTCGAGCTTCCCTGGTGGCTCAAGACAGTAAAGAAATCACCTGTCAATGAAGGAGACACAGCAGATGTCGGTTCGATCCATGGCTGGGGCAGATCCCCGGGAGTAGGAAATGTAAACTCACTCCAGTATTCTTGCCTGGAGAATTCCATGGACAGAAGAGCCTGGCGGGCTACAGTCCATGAGGTCTCAAAGAGTCGGACACAACTGATCATCTATCAACACACACACACACAAGCCCTTTTACTGAGTGAGAAGAAAAAAACAAAAACAAACAACCATCAATCTGGCATTTAATGAGTGCATTGGCAGGCAGATTCTTTACCACTGAGCCACCTGGAAAGCCCCTGGCATCCAATGAATAAGCCCAAAGTTCTATGTTCCAATTCAGCTTCCTTTACTGCCTGCAACTTCCACTGGCTCTGAAGGGAAATAAGCATGGAAGACAGACCAGATTCTGTGAAGAAAATATGGCTACCAATCTTTATTTCTGATCCAGCAGGGAAGTATTTTATTTATTTGTTGTTTTAGTGAAATATAGTTGATTTATAATGTTGTGTTAGTTTCTTATGTAGAGAAAAGTGATTCAATTATATATATATATATATATTATTTTTCAGATAATTTTCCATTATAGTTTATTATAAGATATTGAATACAGACTGTCTTATAGGTTATCTGATTTTAATTGTTTTTTAAATTTGTTTTCAATCTACCTATTGACTATTGTGGTATAATATCTAGCTCCCATCTTGGTAATCTAAAATTTACTCAAATTTGAGAAATAGCAAAGAAACTTATATATATATTTAAAGGAAATTAAACAGATCTTGCTTTCTGTGAGCAAGCCACTGTCTAGGTAAGAATCAGATATGTGATCCTGTCCTTCTGGAGGTTGCTGCTGCTGCTGCTAAGTCACTTCAGTCGTGTCCGACCCTGTGTGACCCCATAGACGGCAGCCCACCGGGCTCCCCCATCCCTGGGATTCTCCAGGCAAGAACACTGGAGTGGGTTGCCATTTCCTTCTCCAATGCATGATAGTGAAAAGTGAAAGTGAAGTCGCTCAGTCGTGTCCGACTCTTCGCGACCCCACAGACTGCAGCCTACCAGGCTCCTCCATCCATGGGATTTTCCAGGCAAGAGTACTGGAGTGGGTTGCCATTGCTGCTGCTGCTGCTGCTGCTGCTAAGTCACTTCAGTCGTGTCCGACTCTGTGTGACCCAATAGACGGAAGCCCACCAGGCTCCCCCGTCCCTGGGATTCTCCAGGCAAGAGTACTGGAGTGGGTTGCCATTACAGTCCAGAAATTCAATCTTCACTAATCAATCAATCCTACAATTGAAAATTTGGTATATAATAACAGCAACAACAAAAAGAAGCATTTGGGTGAGCATTTAAGTGAGAGGTAAGTTACAGTCTTGAAAGTTGGGGAGATATTCCTCAGAAAATGACATAGGAGCTAGTTTTGAAGAATTTATCTATCGGTTCTCTAAAATTATCATTTAAAATCTCGATAGATTCCTGAATGAATTATGAAAAATGTATATGCACTGCTTTTTATTTTAACCTTGGCTTCAGAATACGTTTGCTTCACTCTAACGTAAATAAATCAACTGTTGAAAAACATTTATCAAACAGAATATGCATATTTTCATTATATTGTAAACTGATTACCTAATCGAAATGTTTGTATTTGTTTAATGTCATTTCTGAACAAGGGAAGAGGAATCTGGTATTTAACCCAAATAATTTTGCTGGGATTTTCTGATATATTAAGAAGAGGTTTAAGGTGCCATATAACTACATGTGTAAATACACCCTTATTGTTGACCTTACAATGCACTTAGTATCTTATACTCCACTAATGCTGTCTCTACTACCACAAGCAATTTATTCTGCCTCATGTTCCTCAAGTGCTCATAAATCAGCATTAGATCCTTTTTACTGAGTTGCTGATTTTAAGCCAGCAGAGTAAGAAGGAACATTTGGACTCAAAGTATAATATTGGCACACATATTGATTTTAATTAGTCTAATTAGTTCATTACACTAAAAATCACACAGATCATTTATTACATCAGACCTAATGGCATATGATCAGGGATTTAATATGGTAATGAAGTAGATCAATTATCACTCATAAAGGAAGTCATTAACAAGTGTAAACATTGCCAAGCTGAATACCATTACAAATTATGAAGTCGTAGCTGACAATTTACATACACACACTAAAATTATTTTACAGTCAATCTTCTCTTTTGAAAGTGAATATATGTTTGTTGGTAATTTCACTGTCATTGGTCTGCTTTTACCATTTCAAGCTACGTACGAGCTGGTTAACATACATTGTGACTCTATTTGGAGCGTTCCAGTGGTAATAAAAGAGCAAAAAAATAATATCATTGGCTGAAACTGAAGTCCACTTAGATTTTTCCTTTTTCTCCACCTTGAAAACTCAGTGTGTTCACTTTGGTAGTTGTGTGGTCCTGGCTTGTATAACAATAAACAAACAACCAGACAGTTCTTGAGATATTTGTGATTCTTAAGATATCATTCAAGCTAATTGTTGTGATTTTGTTATCTTTCATTAAATAACAATAGCAACAAATAATTACACTGAGAAGGATCAAGATCACTGTAAAAGATTTCAGATTACAACACTACACACTCATTTATTAATGCTTTTTGCAGCCTTAACATTACCAAGACATCTTAAATAAAAGCAGCCAACTGTGCACCCTGTTCCTAACCCAATGCATTGCCATTTATCATTATTATTGCTATCATTACCCTTTGCTTAGGGTCTGTTCACTCTGTTTTAAATCCGTTTGACAGTAGTGCACATTTAAGCCATTCAGAATTTATTTTTCTGGAGAGAACTTGTAAGGTAGTGTATAAAATATTTCCCGATATCCAGATCTAATATGATCTAATTGTCATTCCTCAAATTTTAAAATTCTCCAAGAAAGTACAGTCCCCTGAATTCTCCTACATCTCTTCAGAGAGTTCCCCCAACAAAACAGGACACCTTGTTATTGACAATGATAGATATGAAATCTACATTTGCATTGTAAGTGTTCCTGGGTGGTAAAGTACAGTTGCTAATACAGAAAATGAAATAAAAAATATCTATCTAAAATATCATCTTATTGTGTTGTGAAGATAGCAAATCTGCAAACCACCCTCCATGGATTCATCACCTGGTTCCCCCACTGCCTTTTGTGTATTCATAGGTTTATTATTGTGAGGATTAATGAGATAATACCTGTAAAAAACTTAAAACAGTGCCTGGCATGTGCTAGTCACTCAGATGTTAGCTATTATTATTAGGAAGCAAGTGCTTGTGTGTTCAGTTGTCAGACAGTTTCCAAGTAGAGCAGCTTCCCAGAGCAGATTGTATTAAAATGAGTATACACTTGTCCACCTTTGTGCTTTGCTTTCTGCACCCAAGGCAGATTTGTCAATGGTACAACTCCTTAATTGTATTCCCTTACCGGACACTCTCACCTCAATGCATCCTCTTTATTGCCATTCTCTTTAAAAAAAAAAAAACAACTTTATTTCATATTATAGTTATTAATAATGTTGTGTTAATTTCAGGTGAACAGCAAAGTGATTCAGTCACTCGTGTATCCTTTTTCAAATTCTTTTCCCACTTAGGTTATTCCAGGGTATTGAACAGCATTCCCTGTATATTATATCCTTGTTAGCTATCTATTTTGTTTATTTATTATTTATTTATTACCTCCCTAATACTAATATGATTGTGTATTTTCACTTGTTCTTCTTTGTGAGAAGAATAAAGTCAAGTTCAGACTTTTTATCATGGTATTTTCAATTCACGCTCTTGCTGCCTCTCTGCTCCACATGTGTGTGTTCCAGTGGTACCAGGTTCCATGTGTGTGTGTATGTGTGTGTGCATGCACGTATACTAGTTGCTCAGTTGTGTCTGACTCTGCAACCCCATAGACTATAGCCCGCCAGGCTCCTCTGTCCATGGAATTCTCCAGGCAAGAGTAATGGAGCGGGTCGCTCTTCCCTTCTCCAGGGGATCTTCCTAACCCAGGGATCGAATCCGGGTCTCCTGCCTTGCAGACAGATTCTTTACCATCCACCATAGTTTCCTAATAAGCATTGTGCCTATTAAGTCGTGCCTGTGCAAGGCATTGTGCCTCTGAGTTGCCCACATCCTAGGCTTGTTTCTTTCCGGTTTCCCCCTTTCCTTCCTAATAAGTCCCTATTGAATCTTCCGTATCCATTTTCATCGAATGTATTCCACTCTTCCTTATGAGCTATACAACTCTGAGCGAGTTAACTACTCTCTTTAAACTTTAACTTCTGTGAAATGGACTAATAAAGATAATATAAAATTATGCTTTGTAATAAATGCTCAATTGTAGTTACTATTATTATTAACATGGCTACAATATTATTCTATCTAAAAGAGATGGAAACCTGTAATTTTTATCCAAGATACAATGAAGTTTAATCTGAGGTCAAAGCATTGGAATCCTTGGGCAACAGGTCCCTAAATCCTAAGCAAGGTATTAACAGGCAGAACACTACCCATGAGTAACATGGAGGTAATAGCTTAAATCTCTGTAACAGAGAGACACACTGATTAGAAAACCAGCCTAACTGATGCTAAAGAGGCAACTATTATGGAAGTGAAACAGTTTCAAAGGGCAGCAACCTTGTTGACAAGGTCATTCTCAAAAAAAAAATTATAGGAAACATTTAAATATTGTTAGAGCCCATGGACAGAGGAGCCTGGTGGGCTGCAGTCCGTGGGGTCGCGAAGAGTCGGACGCGACTGAACGACTTCACTTTCACTTTTCACTTTCATGCATTGGAGAAGGCAATAGCAACCCACTCCAGTGTTCTTGCCTGGAGAATCCCAAGGACGAGGGAGCCTGGTGGGCTGCCGTCTGTGGGGTCGCACAGAGTTGGACACGACTGAAGCGACTTAGTAGCAGCAGCAGCAGCAGCAGAGCCGCTATGGAGAAGAGTATGGAGATTCCTTAAAAAACTAAAAATAGTACTACCATATGATCCTGCAGTCCCACTCCTGAGCATATATCTGGAGAAACACATAATTTGAAAATATATATGCACCCCAATGTTCACTGCAGCACTATTTACAATAGCCAAGACTTGGAAGCAAACTAAACATCCGTTGACAGAGGAATGGATAAAGACTGGTATGTATACATATACAGTGGAACATTAGCCACAAAAAAGAATGAAATAATGCCATCTGCAGCAACACAGATGGACAGAGATTATCACACCAAGTGAAGTAAGCTAGACAAAGACAGATATCATATGAGATCACTTTTATGTGGAATCTAAAAAAAAAATGATACAGATGAACTTATATACAAAACAGAAACGGACCCACAGACATAGAAAATAAACTTATGGTTACCAAAGGAAGTGAGAAGTGGGATAAATTAGGAGGTTGGGATTAACACATACACACTATTACAAATACAGTTGATAAGCAACAAGGACCGACCTTATAACACAAGGATCTACACTCAGTATTTTGTAGTAACAAAGGAAAAGAGCCTGAAAAAGAAAACACACACACACATATAAACGTTTATAACTGAATCACTTTGCTGTACACCTGAAATTAATAGCACTGTAAATCAACTAGCCTTCACTTTCTTTAGAAAAATTTAAATAAAGTGAGAATAAATATTGCAAAATTCTATACTCTTAGAAGCTAAGAAGCATAACCAATGTGACACATAAGCAATAGATTAGGCCACTCCATAAGAGTGAAGAGAAAAGGGACACCTCCTCCACCTCCTTTCATGACCTGTCAAGTAAGTACTGTGCTTTCTCTGTCAAGATCACGAGCTTTGGTGAATTAGTCATGGGGTTGTTTGGTTTTAATTCAGATAAGCTGATTGTTTGCTTTTGAAGAGGAGCGTACAGACCTGATGGCAAGTAGAGAGGAAGCCCCCAAGGAATACACAGAAGCCTGCTTTAAAACCCCCTCCAGAAGCAGCGCACAGACAGCTCTCCAGATTCCAGTGCCTGCATACACAGCAGTTTAATTAATCCATCATTAACATCAGAGTACAGCACCTGGCTTAACAGCTGGATTGAAAGAGTCGTTGACAGCTCTCACTTGAAGTGTAGGGGCTGACGGTGGGCTTGCGTATGGAGCGAGAGCACTGCTGAGAGGTTACTTGTTGGATGAAGGTAATAGTTAACAAGAATATCTTGTGCCAGGGATTGGGGATTGGTGTCAACTGCCTTCCAATAAGCATTACAGTAAAATGCACGTCTCTGGCAATTCAATACCTAACTCCACTAAACACTGTCAGTTCAGTTCAGTTCAGTTGCTCAGTCGTGTCCAACTCGTTGTGACCCCATGGACTGCAGCATGCTAGGCCTCCCTGTCCATCACCAACTACTGGAGTTTACTCAAACTCATGTTCATTAAGTCAGTGATGCCATCCAACCATCTCATCCACTGTCGTCCCCTTCTCCCACCTTCAATCATTCCCAGCATCAGGGTCTTTTCAAATTAGCTGGTTCTTCACATCAGGTGGCCAAAGTGTTGGAGTTTCAGCTTCAGCATCAATTCTTCCAGTGAATATTCAGGACTGATTTCCTTTAGGATGGACTGGTTGGATCTCCTTGCAGTCCAAGGGACTCTCAAGAGTCTTCTCCAACACCACAGTTCAAATGTTAAACTCTGTAAAGTTGGGTAAATATTTGAAAAAAACTGTCTCATATGTTAAGAAATAAGAAACACTTCTCCCACAGAGCAGTATTTGTAACTTTAAATAGTGAAATCAAAGTACTGCAGGCCTGGAGGTGGGATGGGGGCTGATTGAATTATCTCATGAACATCAAGGTAATTCACTTCTAGTCCACTTCTGGCCATGCCCCACCTGCCCATCACTGAGCTACTGAAGTAGAGTTTTTAGTCTAATCCCAAAGCCTTGTCTTTTCCCTACCTCAGTGGTCATCATTTCTATTTTAGGGACTTAATCAGGTATTTGTAGCCTCTAACAACTAAGGATGAGGGAAACACTTTGTGTGGCGGGATGATTCCTTCTATTGCTTTTAAGTTCAAAGCACTTCTTCTGTTTACTTGTTAATATAACACAGAGGGATGAGGTCAGTTTTGACTCCAGGATGGACAGGCTTAAGTGTGATTGTTCTCTAAGTGTCCTACTCTTGCCGAGTTTTACCCAATGGCAAATAGACAGCCAATGTACTGTATAGCACAGGGAACTGTACTCAATATTTTATAATAGTCTATAAGGGAAAATAATCTTTATATATATACATATCTTTATATATATATACATATATATGTAATATATATATGTGTGTGTGTGTGTGTTTATGGGACTTCCCTGGTGGCTCAGATGGAAAGAGTCTGTCTGCAATGCAAGAGACCCAGATTTGATCCCTGCATCAGGAAGATCCCCTACAGAAGGAAATGGCAACCCATTCCAGTATTCTTGCCTGGAGAATTCCATGGACAAGAGGAGCCTAGCAGGCCACAGTCTATCAGGTTGCAAAGAGTCATACTTGACTGAAGGACTAACACACACACAAATACACACACACACGTATGTGTAACTGAATCACTTTGCTGTTTACCTGAAACTAACACATTATAAATCAACTATACTCCAATAATTTTTTTTAAAAAGTCCTTAATAGCTTTGCAGGACATATGGAATTAATATCAAGCCTTTAATGCATTTAGATGCTACCCTGCATGCTTTCCCAATCAACCCAACCTATTCCTCAGACTCCATGTTTTCTCAAAACACACTAAGTTGTTTTCTGATCCCTGTATCTTTGTTCACAGTATCCTGGCCAATCTTTCCTGACTCAGGTCAAATGTGACCACCTGATCTCGCTAGCTTCCTCTGGGCTGCACAGGAGAATGCAAGTGACTCGAGACACTACCGTGAGTTTGTTAAAGGCAAGGGATCCTGCATATTTACCTTTGCCAAGCACTGGTCAGTCAATATACTTTGTATATTGTATAAATAATACATATGTATTTGTATAATAAATTGATTAATGAGAAAATCAAGAATAGAACCAGGTCTTGATCTCTGGTATGTTTTCCTTTCTCTCCATGCCCCACCCCACCCCTGCTGCATTAGTCTATCAGCTGCGAATCAGAGAAAGAAATATCAAAGGTAAAAAGAAGAAAGCCAAATTTATTATTTGAATTTTATGTAATATATATCCTTTTATTAATAATTGCAGCTGCCAGTTTTAAGTCTTTATTAAGCATATTCATTATGCTTTTAATTGATGACTTACATCAATTAATGAGATAATATTACTACCACTTTATAAGTAAGGAAAATGTGACTCAGAAAGGAAGTTTTTTTTTAAGGTCACAATGATAAAAAGTGATAAAAGTTCCTCTTTATGGAGCTAACATTTTTTCAACAGACAGCATGTTTTAGAAACTATTCTTGGCTCTTTCCCATAGTAAATCATTCAATCCTCCCAAGTGCCTTTTGCATACGTGTTCAATTGCTTCTTTTGCCTCTGATTCTTTTCAACCCCAGGGACTGTAGCCTGCCTGGCTCCTCTGTCCTTGGGATTCTCCAGCAAGAATACAGGAGTGGGATGCATTTCCTCCTCCAGGGGATCTTCCAGACCCAGGGGTCAAACCCCTGGCTCCTTCCTCCATTGCAGGCAGATTCTTTACCAGTGAGCCACCAGGGAAGCCCAACTACCTTGTGAGGTAGGGAGCAATAGAAATTTCACCAGTAAGGGCTGAAGACAGGGAAGGTAAATACTGCTTGTGAGATGCTGATTGGTGGGACTTGGATTTAAACTCGGAGAGTTCAGCCTCAGCTGTTATCTACTGTGCTACAGGGATTCCAGCATCTCTGTTCAAGGGCTAACATTGTTAAGTTCTCTGTGAATTGTCTCAGACAGAGCACTTGCACCACTGTGCTTTAAATTATGCGTGTACACACACCCTTTAACTCTTTAAGGATATGAAACATGGCTTCTCTACCACTGCGTATCATTCAGTGCCAAATACTGAGTTTTACAGAGCAGATTCTCAATAACACTGGAGGCTTTGTACATATGTACTTTGCCTAATTCAAGAGAAAGCTATGGAGAGACAGTTTTTCAGGAGTGTCTCATGGTTCTACACATATTGGAAAGGTACTGACTACTATTTCTCCCAGGGAAAGCCTGATGGACTGTAATCCATGGAGTCACACAGAGTCTGACACGACTGAGCAACTGAACAACTCTTCACAGCAATGTTTGTATAGCAAACACCCTTGAAAGACAAAGATAGTATCTTCCTCTATAGTGTGTTTCCAGCCCTAGAGGAGAGAGACAGTGTCTCCTCCAGAGCAAAGAACAGAGATGTGTACTGACCATCAGAAAACATCCAGTCTCCCCGTCCTGTAACACAGTTCATTGCAAACATCCATCAGGACACTATGTGGGACTTGGGGCTAAAGAGAACTGATATAAATAGGTCACACTGCTCAAGGTCATTAGATAGATATAAAGTCCTTTATCTCTAAGTAAGGATTCTTGGTCTTCTTGCCAGCATCCTAAGAATTGTGTCAGGCTAACCTGTTTGCTAGCCAGAAGGATAAGATTTCAAACCCTTCAAACATAACATCAGTTCAGTTTTGTTGCTCAGTCATGTCCAACTCTTTGCGACCCCATGAACTGCAGCACATCAGGCTTCCCTGTCTATCACCCACTCCCCGAGCTTGCTCAAACTCATGTTCATTGAGTCAGTGATGCCATCCAGCCATCTCATCCTCTGTCGTCCCCTCCTCCTCCTGCCTTCAATGTTTCCCAGCATCAGGGTCTTTTCCAATGAGTCAGTTCTTTGCATCAGATAGCAAAAGTATTGGAGCACTCAGCTTCCTTTATGGTCCAAATCTCACATCTATACATGACTACTGGAAAAACCAAAGCTTTGACTAGATGCAACTTTATTGGCAAAGTAATATCTCTGCTTTTTAATGTGCTGTCTAGGTTGCTCATAGCTTTTCTTCCAAGGAGCAAGCATCTTTTAATTTCATGGCTGCAGTCACCATCTGCAGTGATTTTGGAGCCCAGAAAATAATGTCTGTCTCGGTGTCCATTGTTTGCCCATCTATTTGCCATGAAGTGATGGAACCGGATGCCATGACCTAAGTTTATTGAATGTTGAATTTTAAGCCAGCCTTTCCACTCTCCTCTTTCACTTTCATCAAGAGGTTCTTAAGTTTCTCTTGACTTTCTGCCATGAAGGTGGTGTCATCTACATAGCTCAGGATATTGATATTTCTCCCAGCAATCTTGATTTCAGCTTGTGCATCATCCAGTCCAGAAATTTGCATGATATACTCTGCATATAAGTTAAATAAGCAGGGTGACAATATATAGGCGTGACGTACACCTTTCCAAATTTAGAACCAGTCTATTGTTCCATGTCTGGTTTTAACTGTTGCTTCTTGACTTGCATACAATTTTCTCAGGAGGCAGGTAAGGTGGTCTGGTATTCCCAGCTCTTTAAGAATTTTCCACAGTTTGTTGTGATTCACACAGTCAAAGACTTTATCATAGTCAATGAAGCAGAAGTAGATATTTTTCCAGAACTCTCTTGCTTTTTCAATGATCCAACAGATACTGGGAATTTGATCTCTGGTTCGTTTGCCTTTTCTAAATCCAGCTTGTATATCTAGAAGTTCTTGCTTTGCATACTATTAAAGCCTAGCTTGGAGAATTTTGAGAATTACTTTGCTAGCGTGTGAGATGAGTACAATTGTGTGGTAGTTTGAACATTCTTTGACATTGTCTTTCTTTGAGACTGGCATGAAGTCACTGTTTCCAGTCCTGTGGTCACTGCCGATTTTCCAAATTAGCTGGCATGTTGAGTATAGCACTTTAACAGCATCATCTTTTAGGATTTGAAACAGTTCAGCTGGAATTCCATCACCTCCACTAGCTTCGTTTGTAGTGATGTTTCCTAAAACCCACTTGACTTTACTCTCCAGAATGTCTGAGTCTAGGTGAGTGATCACATCATCATGGTTATCTGGGTAATTAAGATCTTGTCTGTATAGTTCTGTGTATTCTTGCACTTCTTTTTAATATCTGCTTCTGTTAAGTCCATACTGTTTTTGTCCTTTATTGTGCCCATCCTTGCATGAAATGTTCCCTTGGTATCTCTAACTTTCTTGAAGAAATCTCTAGTCTTTCTCATTTTATTGCTTTCCTTTGTTTCTTTGCATTGATCACCTAGGAAGGCTTTCTTCTCTCTCCTCCCTATTCTTTGGAACTCTGGATTCAGATGGATGTATCTTTCCTTTTCTCCTTTGCTTTTCAGTTCTCTTTTCTCAGCTATTTATAAGGCCTCCTTAGACAACTGTTTTGCCTTTTTGCGTTTCTTTTACTTGGGGATGGTTTTGATCACAGCCTCCTGCACAATGCTACAAACCTCTGTTCATAGTTCTTCAGGCACTGTCTATCAGACCTAATCCCTTGAATCCATTTATCATTTCCACTGTATAATTGTAAGGGATTTGATTTAGGTTTCTTCAATTTAAGTCTGAATTTTGTAATAAGGAGTTCATGATCTAAGCTACTGTCAGCTCCCAGTCTTGTTTTAGCTGACTGAATAGAGCATCTCCATCTTTGGCTGCAAAGAATGTAATCAATCTGATTTTGGTATTGACTATCTGTTGATGTCCATGTGTAGAGTCATCTCTTGTGTTGTTGAAAGAGTGTTTGCTATGACCAGTGCATTCTCTTGGCAAAACACTATTAGCCTTCGCCCTGCTTCATTTTGTACTCCAAGGCCAAACTTGCCGTTAATCCAGTTATCTCTTGAATTCCTACTTTTGCATTCCAGTCCCCTATGATAAAAAGGATATCTTTTGTGTGTGTTAGTTCTAGAAAGTCTTGTAGGTCTTCATAGAACTATTCAACTTCAGCTTCTTTGGCATTAGTGGTTTGGGCATAGACTAGGATCACTGTGATATTGAAAGGTTTGCCTGAGATTGCACCCAAGTACTGCATTCCGGACTCTTTTGTTGACTATGAGGGCTACTCCATTTCTTCTAAGGGATTCTTGACCACAGTAGCAAATTTAATGGTCATCTGAATTAAATTCACCCATTCTGTTAAACAAATATGCAAAAACAGTTTCCATTGGTTTCTATTGACACAAAAAGTTATTTCTAAAGTGGAATTCAGAAATGTAAAAAATTTAAAATTATGGATTCAAGTGTATTTTTCTCTTAGTGAATAAATTTCCTGTCCAAAAAAATCTGCATAATATTTCTTTTGAAAGAACTTTGGGAATTTTTAAGCTATCAATTTATAAAAAATTCAATGAAAGTTGGAAAACAAAGTTTCAATTTTCATCAATTAGTAACTATAGCTCGTTAAAGTAATGTTTTTAATCAAATCATTATTTATCTTGAATGCTCTGATTCAGTTGATAGATGTCTGTCTAAATTCTCTGTTCTGTTCAAATGGTTTTCTTCTTTCTGGCCCACAGGAATTGTGACATATCAAAATATTTGTTAGTAACAAATCAATGTTGAGACTGTGTCTTCTGTTTTTTTTTCTTTCTTTTTTCTTTCTTCCTTCCTTCTTGCCTTCTTAATTTCATTTTTCTTTCATTCATTCAACAAGTAGAGTTGAGTGCCAAGCACTTGCAAGGCACTAGCACTCAAAATTAATAAGATTCCCTATTGTAGAAAAGTCAAGATGCATGTCTTCAGCCAAGACTCTCAAATTCTATTAGCCTTAAATTCCTTATCTATAAAAGTATTTAGTTACATTTTATAATCTTCCCACCTTTAAAATTATATAACTTTTCTATAAATTTTGAAAGATTGTCTTAGAACTATAGAGTCCAAGCCATTCTTGTAGACCATGGAGCACAACCTTAGAATCCAAAATATTACTTGTTCATATATACACAGATTTTTGGAACAAGAATCCCTTAGGCATTACCTCAAGGATCTGAGGACTATGAACAGACATATTGTGAGGTAACGTAAGGGGGATACATTGCCCTCTCCTTTTCAAGATTTTTAGAAGATATAGATATTTTACTTCATGTCTAATGGAGAAGGGGTGACTTCACTAATTAATGAATTGAATTTGGAAGTAACTGATTCTGTCCCATCTAGGTTTATCCCCTTCTGGGAACCTGTTCTCAAGTTGCTTTCAGATCTGCTTCTCTACCTTGGTTGATCTACGGTGGCAGGATTTAAACCCTAGGGTACTTGCAGTAAAAGAGATACCTTTGATTTTGAGAGGGTATGTGCAAAAGGGGAAGTATTAGGAAACCTAACTGGATGCAGATTTAAGCCACATTCTCTCGACAATTTGAATAATAAAACTGATATACTGATCTTCATTTATAAGATGTCTTATTTTATGTCTTATTTTTAGATTGTTTGACAACTCCCACAAAGGTAAAGAGTGGGAAAAACCCAACAGAAATGTGTTTTAATGAAATGTAAACTGTGGAAAAAAATATGAGTTTAGAAACAATCATTACCAACTCTCTAAGTGCCTCAAAGAACATCTCTACTGCAACTTTACCAAAAATTTATCTTTTGCACTTTATCTTAACACTTGCATTTCTATAATTATTGTTTAATAGTAATTAAAAGTAGATTTTAGATATATTAAAAGTACTGATCATTTGACTCAATTTGAGCCTCAATCAAGTGCATGGAAGATAAATACTGGATGAAAAAAAAGGTGACTTTTGAATTAAAAATTCAGTCAATGGATGATGACTCACTTATGGAATTGTACATTTCCAGAAAATAAGAACCCATCTGTCCCAGAATATCTTGTATTCTACACATGACTCAGTACAGAATATTCTATACACAAAGAGAAGTGTTCAATAAATGTTTGTTGAATTTGGATTGAAGTAGGTGAAATACTGCATAAGCTCATTCTCTCTTTACTGTTTCCTTTGTGTGTGTGTTAGTCCCTCAGTCATGTCTGACTCTTTGTGACCCCATGGACTGTAGCCCACCAGGTTCTTCTGTCCATGGAATTCTCCAGGCAAGAATACTGGAGTGGATTGCCATTTCCTTCAGAGGGCCTTCCCGACCCAGGGACTGAACCCTAATCTCCCACTTTGCAGGCAGATTGTTTACCATCTGAGCCACCAGGGAAGCCTTGTTTTCCCTAATGGGTCATTTTTAAATGGCACTTACTATAAGTTTTGGACTACCTGCTTTCAAGTCTATATATTCCACGTGTCTCTCCTTAAAATGTATATTAAAAGAACAATAAATGTGTACACGTGACATGCATAATGGATGACAGTCGACAATTTTGTAATGAACACAACACAAATAAGACTAGATTATGTTGCTATTCAATAGCACTACTCAATTGTGCTTCACTATTTCACTATAAGGTGAAAACAATCTCATATTATTTAAATAAACTCTGTGAAATGTCTATTTGACAGATGAAGAAACTGAGGTTCAGAGAGATTAAAGGCATCCTCACTTATATTCCACTGGTTGATTCTTAAGTCTCATTCATTTCATGTTAGATTCTAATTAATCAGCACTAATTATTCAACACAGTGACTACCTAGAAATGGATTTGTAATTAAAAAACTTCTATAACTGCAAATAATTATCTGTCAGCTGCTTGCCATATCCTAAATTTTGCATTTGCTGAACTTTCATGCTAGAGCAAGAGAGGAAGGGTCACTGACAGTGAAGTCTCTATGCAGTGCAATTAAAAAAAAAACAACAGGAAGAATCCGGCTGACAAGAAGTCAATAAAAATTAAATGGGACTGATTCAGAAAGATAAAAGATTTATTTACAACAATACTTTAAAAAAATAATTAACCACCCTTGAAGATGTCATTTGATCTTTAGAACTAAAGTTCTCAACAGTTTGTGAAAACTATTTTTAGAATGCAATTAGCATGTCATCAGGATATTTAGATTATAACCCCATGAGTTCATTGTAAACTATGCAAAGAACAGATCAGTGAAATTTGGATCTTGCTTTTTTCAATAAAGTCATGGATCATCTGTTTGATTAAAAGCTTTAAACAAGAACGACAACAAAATCTTTAGAAAATAAATAGAATACATCCCAAATCAATGGATACCTCATCTAGTTTACCATATATATGGTTTCTGTCAGTATACCAACATCTCATTCACTGGGTATTTAAGTATAAACTAAATTAATTGGGCTTCCTGTGGCTCAGAAGGTAAAGAATCTGGCTGCAATGCAGGAGACAAAAGTTCGATCCCTGGGTCAAGAAGTTCCCCTAGAGAAAGGAATGGCTACTCACAGCAGTATTCTTGCCTGGAGAATTTCCTGGACCGAGAAGACTGACGGTACAGTGTTACAGTGTTACAGTGTATGCGGTCACAAAGAGAATACTGAAGTGAGTACCAGTATTGAGAAAGTACCTGCTTAGGAAAATCACCAAGAAAATGACATTTGAGTTAGATCTTAATGACCAGGTATGAGTTGACCAGGCAGGAAACAGGAGTGGAAAAATCACAGGCAGAGGAAGACCCTATATAAAGGCACAAGGCAGGTTGAGGGAAGGAGTGGTAAATCAGTGTTGTTATATACACTGTATTTAGAATGAGGGAGATAGAAGTAGGTAAAGGTAGAAAGAGACATCTACGTGAAGAGCCTCATATATATATCTGCCTACTCTATTCAGCTGAAAATCAATGGATGTTTTGGAGTAAAGAAACAGTAAATCCATACTGTGTTCTAGGAAAATCACTCTAATGACAGTGTGGATGGAGATTGCAGCAGAGACAAAATCCCAAAATCTCAAACACCAGTTAGAAAGTTATTAGTTTCTGTCTGATGAGAAAAGATGGGACCCAAACTAACATGGTGACCTAGAACTGGAGATAGTTTTTGAGATGTGTTGGAGATAGTTTTTGAGATATGTTTGAAAGGAGACTAGAGTTGGAGTGTGATAGGCTATGGATGTGAGGATTAGAGAAGGATCTAGAGAATGCCAACCTTTTTAATTTAGATGGTTACATGGTACCATTGGTCTTCCCCAGTGGCTCAGTAGTAAAGAATCTGCCCGCAAGTCAGGAGCCGCAGGAGACATGGATTCTATCCATGGGTTGGGAAGATCTCCTGGAGGACAGCATGACAACCCACTTCAGTATCTTTGCCTGGAGATCCCCATGGACAGAGGAGCCTCGTGGGCCACAGTCCATGGGTCGCAAAGAGTCAGACACAACTGAAGCAACTTAGCACACAGCATGTGGTACCATTATCAACATTAGGAAATATGGAGAGATAAAGAAGTGTGCTCAACTGTCAGTGAATTCCATCTGAGTCACATTAAATTTAAGATGCCCTTGGAATATGCAGAAGGACTTATGAAGAAGGATGACAGGAATATGGGACTCAGGGAATATGGGAGAACTGATCTAGGGCTACATATTTTCAGGACATCCTGTGATTGGAATTGATGGCTGTCTATACTTGTCTATAGAGCAAGTATCCATAAGGATGCATATGTAACCAAGAGGCATCTCAGTTTTTAAGGCATATGTGGAAGAAACATCAGTGAGAAAAACAGAAAGAATCTCAAAGGAAGCAGAATCCCAGGTAGAAGTTTAAACAGATAATGGTCAAGAGTGTCCAATGTTGCAAGACAGTGAAAAGGATAAAGACTGAAGAGCATCCAAGTAATCCACACACACCCCTATCCCTCAAAAAATGCAATTGATGAAAATTTGGGAGTAGAAGGGGAAAAAGTTGCTTACAATTAAAATATCCTACAGATAATTAAACAGAAGAGATAATTAACACAGATTTTTACTCTATTAAAATATTCAAAACTGCCAAAAGAAGTATTTTCTCTTAATTTATTCTTAAGTAGAACAAGTTAGTGAGTCACAAAAGATTTCACTCTAAATGAAATCTTCTGTCATCATTTATGCATATGGACCCCAAAGTGGCCTTGAAAATATAGACAAGACACAGAGAATTTCCAGATATACAGAAAGAAGTTCTTCCAACAAGGTTCATTTCTTTTATATTCATTGACTTTTCAGCATGGTTTCTGATGAGCCAAGTAAATAAGAACCATATTTTTACAATGTTGACCATAGTTTGTGTTGACCCTCTGAACTCTTTCCTCCTAGTCATAACATAATTTTGCATCATTTCCCAATAGAAGGGATATTGTTTATCCTAAAATCAATTTTAAAAACTTTTTTCCCAAATCAATAAGAATATATAATTTCCTCCCTACAGCACAAAATATATTAATAATAATGAAAACTTTACTTTTATAAGATATCATAAATTGCAAAAACTTTTCATGAACTAGCTTACATAATATCCTCAATAACTTAAGAAAGCAAATAAGGTAGATATATTTATCTTGAAGGTAGTAAATATGACTTTAATGTTTAAGTTACCTGTCAAAAAAAAAATCACATGGACTCTTGCTCTATTACACTGCTTCAGAGCTATCCTTAGCCAGAAAAATGAAGCTCCTCAGCAGATGATCACTTTTGAATTTTTAGTGTAAAATATTCTTAATTTTATATTCTCAAAAAGAAAAACATACTGATGATTTTCTCTTTAATAGTCAATATATTAAACTATGCTTAATAAAATGTTAGGCATGTGAAAAGTATAATACTTCTTACATGATCTTGTTTTATTATGAGAAACCACATGGCTCAGAAATTAAAAGTTTGGATTCTGTAGTCACCCTGACCAGCTTCAAATTCTAGCTGTGCCACTTATTAACTGAATAACTTTAGTCATGTCATTTAACCCCTCTGTGCCTCAGTCACCTCATTTGTAACACAATTATGACGATAATAACAGTACCTACTTGATAGGTTTGATTCATGAGTCACTATATCTAAAGTACTGCGTGCTTATGCTCAGTCACTGTCATGCCTGACTCTGACCGCAAGGACTGTAGTCTGCCATGCTCCTCCATCCATGAGATTTTCCAAGCAAGAATATGGAAGTGAATTGCCATTTCCCTCCCCAGAGGCTCTTCCCGACCTAGGGATCAAACTTATGTCTGAATTGCATGCAGATTCTTTAGCCACCAGTGACGCCCCAAACATTAGCTCTACTGTTATTTTTCTAAAATGTAGTCACACCTTTCCTAATGAAACAGAAGGTATTAACAAACAGAACATTTTTTTGGCCTAATGACAATTTTTAGCTCTAACAGGATTGTAAACATCTATTGAGCAGACCTAAGGAAATGAAAGAATCAGAATAAGTTTCCACCATCTTAATCACCATATTTGAAAGGATTTGAATGTACATGGCTATGTATGACTTGAAGATATAAATCTAAATCCCAAATTTTTGTCTGTTCTTATAAATTTTTAAAGGCAAATATCTAATTTTACATGAGCAAAAGACTTGACTAAACACGGTAAAGACGAATTTTTGAAAAGAATAGAATAGCTATTGAAATAAAGTTGAACCTCATCTAAAGCTTTGGGGACCAGGGCAACCCAAACAGGCCTTGGGATCTTGGTGGAATGATCCCATGTACCTTTCCACTTAGTGTTGTTCTTAATAATATTCTGCTGCCAACATTGCCAGTCACCATGTCCCTTACTTCAATATTACAAATCTTTGGGAGATCTCTGATCCAGATTTCATTAGATGCCCACCTTGGGAAACTAACCTACATAGGAGAGGCAAGGTTGTGCAGAGATTTTCAGAATGTTGGAAACCATCCTATCAGCAAATCTAAATAAAGAGAGGCAGAATGGAAAGGTCTAAACAGACAACTCTCCCCAAAATTCACTATAATTTGTTAACCATAAATTTGATACCATCAGCTTACTTCCATAGAATGTAGATTCAGTTCAGTTCAGTTCAGTTCAGTCGCTCAGTCGTGTCCAACTGTCCGCGACCCCATGAATTACAGCACGCCAGGCCTCCCTGTCCATCACCAACTCCCGGAGTACACTCAAACCCATGTCCACAGAGTCGGTGATGCCATCCAGCCATCTCACTCTCCGTCGTCCCCTTCTCCTCCCGCCCCCAACCTTTCCCAGCATCAGAGTCTTTTCCAGTGAGTCAACTCGTCGCATGAGGTGGCCAAAGTATTGGAGTTTCAGCTTTAGCATCAGTCCCTCCAATGAACATCCAGGACTGATCTCCTTTAGAATGGACTGGTTGGATCTCCTTGCAGTATAAGGGACTCTCAAGAGTCTTCTCCAACACCACAGTTCAAAAGCATCAATTCTTCGGCGATCAGCCTTCCTCACAGTCCAACTCTCACATCCATACATGACCACGGGAAAAACCATTGCCTTGACTAGACGGACCTTGGTTGGCAAAGTAATGTCTCTGCTTTTTAATACGCTGTCTAGGTTGGTCATAACTTTCCTTCCAAGGAGCAAGCGTCTTTTAATTTCATGGCTGCAATCAGCATCTGCAGTGATTTTGGAGCCCCCCAAAATAAAGTCTGACACTGTTTCCACTGTTTCCCCATCTATTTCCCATGAAGTGATGGGACCAGATGCCATGATCTTTGTTTTCTGAATGTTGAGCTTCAAGCCAACCTTTTCACTCTCCTCTTTCACTTTCATCAAGAGGCTTTTGAGTTCCTCTTCACTTTCTGCCATAAGGGTAGTGTCATTTGCATATCTGAGGTTATTGATATTTCTCCCAGCAATCTTGATTCCAGCTTGTGCTTCTTCCAGCACAGCGTTCCTCATGATGTACTCTGCATATAAGTTAAATAAGCAAGGTGACAATATACAACCCTGACGTACACCTTTTCCTATTTGGAACCAGTCTGTTGTTCCATGTCCAGTTCTAACTGTTGCTTCCTGACCTGCATACAGGTTTCTCAAGAGGCAGGTCAGGTGGTCTGGTATTCCCATCTCTTTCAGAATGTTCCACAGTTTCTTGTGATCCACACAGTCAAAGGCTTTGGCATAGTCAATGAAGCAGAAATAGATGTTTTTCTGAAACTCTCTTGCTTTCTCCATGATCCAGCGGATGTTGGCAATTTGATCTCTGGTGCCTCTGCCTTTTCTAAAACCTGTTTGAACATCTGGGAGTTCACGGTTTACATACTGCTGAAGCCTGGCTTGGAGAATTTTGAGCATGACTTTACTAGCGTGTGAGATGAGTGCAATTGTGCGATAGTTTGAGCATTCTTTGGCATTGCCTTTCTTTGGGATTGGAATGAAGACTGACCTCTTCCAGTCCTGTGGCCAGCGCTGAGTTTTCCAATTCTGCTGGCATATTGAGTGTAGATTAGTAGCATGATATTACTTCATCAAACTATGTTTTTTTATGAAGCCTCTTTGAATTATTGCCAATTTGCTTTGCATAATACCCGTTCTATGAGCGCCTCTCTCCCAACCAACATTCACTGAGGTTATCTCTTTTCTCATACACTTGCTAATGCTAACTGTTATAATTTGGGGAAAGGGACAATTTCAGCTTGACAGGTTAAAAAATGATAGCCATTATTTTAACTTTAATTCTGTGACTCAGATTTCGCACAATTCTTCAATAAATTCTTCTACCACTCTCCCTTCTTCTTTGGCCTTAGGCAAGCTCAAGATGGTTTCTCATACTTGCAAATAAAATTAGAAAAAGAAAGCTAAAAATGTAAAGATGTCAATCTCAGTATTATCTTAACTCATGGACATTTGGAAATAACAAGTATTCATCAATAGGAAAATAGCTAAAATTTAAATAATAATTTTTTAAAAATTTTAAATAATATTTAGTGGTATGAAATATGCTCATGGTGCTATTTTAGGTGTGAAAAAATATGTTTCAAAAGATTTTGTATACATCACCATAAAAAATGTATGAAACTAGTAAATAGAAAATATAAGAAAGTAATTGATTAAAATGCTATAATAATAGTCATTCCTACATAGTAGGATAATTGATTTTGTGTATTCTCTCCTTTATATTTTATTTCCTATTTTCTAAGCATTTATTATAAATATAATCCAGCAAGATCCAAGGCCTACCTGGATTCCCTGGTCCCCAAAACATTACTGACATTCAACATTATTTTATTTATTTAGTTGTTTGTATTCTTTCTTTTTATTCCTCTTTACAATGTTTACTCATGTTCTTTGCTCATTTAAAAACAATGTATCTGCCTTTAAAACAAATGTGCTTATTTTTCAAATACTGAAACAAAGTCATACATAGCCATGTACTTTCCAATTGTTTCCAATATGGTGATCATGATAGTAGAAATTTGTTATCCTGATTCTTCATTTCCTTAGGTCTTCTCATAGATTTTACAGTTCTGTTAGAGTCCAGAATCATCATGAAGTCAAAAAGTATTCTCTTTGTTAATTCCTTGTGTTTTATTAGAAAAGGTGTGACTACATTATAGAATAAAGAGTGAGAGGTAACGCCTACATGGTGCTTTAGATATAATAACTCATACAACAAACTTACGAAGAGGTACTATTATCATCATCTATTTTACAAAAGAGAAAACTGAGGTAGAGAGAGGTTAAGGAATGTGACTAAAGCTGTACAGTTAATTAGTATTAATAGCACAGCTAGGACTGGAACCTAGTCAGTATAGCACCTAGTCAGTATAGAGTCCCAGTATAGCACCATATATGTGACTGCCTCTCCAGTCAAAATCTTAAACTGGCTCCTTGGCCAATCCAAAGCACTCCCACAGGGACTGATGATGCACATGGAGAGTTTTAGTTACAGGTCTTGGTACAGAAGCCCAAACAAGCGCAGGACAAACAGTGCTAATATCTGGGAGGCAATTTGGAGAGTAGCAGATCCAGAGTAGTAGATAGCATGACTCTTGGAAATCTGTGAATGCCTAGAGTTAGGGTTAGGGTTAGGGGCAAGGCGACAGGCACCCTGTGAAATGGTTTTCAGGACACCAGATCACAAAAGCAGATTGACAACCGATTGCATGTGCTGCTGTTTCCTTTCCTCCGAGACTGGGAGAACCTCTGGTGCCTTGGCACAGGACAGGGGAAGGGACCAATGTCATAAACCACAGACATCTCTGCCGTGCATGGCCAACTATCTGGAACTGTATTTTGAAATATAGTGTATTAATAGCAAATCTGAAGTACAGAAGGCTAGAAGAGCAGGAGATCATTGACTTCTTTTTTTTTTTTTTTGCTACACTGTGCAGTTTGTGGGATCTTAAGATCTTAGCTCCCTGACCAGAGGTTGAACCCAGATCCGCAGCTGTGGAAGCATGATGTTTCAAACACTGGAGCACCAGGATATGTAAAGATAGGTTACTGCTTACAGTCCCCAAGAGGAAAGGGCACCCCACCCCTTCCCAAGATAAGGGATCTGCACAGGAGACAGAAGAAGGGGACGGCGCTACCGGCAAGTGCTTTTGTTCTAGCTTTGTTCTAGTTTTCTTAGGAAGGAACTGATAAAACAGGTTAAGCAGCCTTAAGATTGACTGGTTTGAGTAATTTCAGTTACTCAAAACCAGGGCTCTGAGGCTCCCGGTGGTCAAATACCTGGCCCTGGGGTGATTAGGGCAAGTGTGTCATGGTCCAGGGTCTGAGAGCTGATAACAGGGATAGAATCTGGGCTGCTTGGTTTGTATTTGAAAAGCAAGCCTGGCTAAATCAGGAGCTTGAAATTAATGAACACACATTACTGTATATAAGATAGATTACCAACAAGGGCCTACTGTATAGCCCAGGGAACTCTACTCAATATTCTGTGATAACCTATATGAGAAAAGAATCTGAAAAAGAGTATGCATATGTAAACTGAATCACTTTGCTGTACACCTGAAACTAATACAACATTGTATAATAATAAATCAACTATACTCCAATAAAATTGAAAAGAAAAAGAAAGGAAAGAAAAGCATGTCTGGAAGTAGGACCTCTCCCAAGAAGGAGGGGTGACAAGAAGGGCAGGAGGCCAAGACAAAGTGACTCAGGCACATTGTCAAATTGTCCAGAACAAGGCACGTCTGGTTTAGGCGTGTGGGGCAGATGTTAAAACATCAAGTTTACAGAAGCTGGAAATGTGGTTGATACAACTTGAGCATTGGGAAGCCAAAAAATAAAAATAACTATTCATCTAAGGCGCCCAGCAACTGAAGAGAAAAGAAACAATCAGAACATATACTCAGTGAAACAGAAATGATGGCAGATTTTAGGAAAACGCTCAAATAAAAATACTTTAAAATATTTTACTTTTTTAAATTAGATAATTATTTTAAACTATTAACCAAAACAAATATTAATTAAAATTATTTAATTTAAATAATTTTATTTAAAGTATCTAAATAACTAGATAGATGACTTGAAGGAAACAATATTCACCTATGAGTTCTCACATGTGACAAACTTCCCAGTACTTGGAGGCAAATTACAAAGGGAGGGAAATCATAAGGGAAAAGAGCTAAGACCTGAAACATAGATCTGGGAGGCCTACAATGTAAAGGCCTGACATTGAACTTTCTGATTGCTAAGGCATTCATTCCGAAGTCTCTCATCTCAAATAAACAAACATATGACCAGCTGTATGGTGCAGTTACTAGTTACACAAATATATAAGAAGTCAGCCTTCCCCATCCATGAAGTTCCCCTTTTAGAAAGCCCTGAATAACCTAGATAACTGACCATCACTTCCCGCAACCTAACTCTTGCTCTTCTGTTCAAAATTCACCAATAAAGAATCCTCCTGCCAATGCAGGAGACGCAAGAGATGCAGATTCAATCCTGGGGTTGGGAAGATACCCTGGAGTAGGAAATGACAACCTACTCCCGTATTCTTGTCTGAAAAGTTTCATGGACAGAGGAACCTGCCGGTTACAGTCCAGGGGGTCACAAAGAGTCCGACTCGACTGAGTGACTGAGCATGAAAGTACCTGAATAAAGACAGAACTTCAACACCCTAGCTGCCCCACCTTCCTACCCCAATAAAGATAAAACCTCAGGTCCACTCTTTCTTCCTCTCTTTCTCCTCCCCACATCTTCCCTGTGTGGCTCTTGGGCATCAGAGCTTGTGAGTGATAGATATTTTTTCAAGATTTCTTGATGCTTGTTGCTGACATGTGTCTTACAATCCTAGTAAATATCACAGGGACCAGTCCATCCACACCACTGAATAGTGCTTACCAGGAGTCACAGGAGTTCAGGTGAGGGCCCTAGGCAATCCTGGACAATAGCAGAACTATTGATAGGTTATTGTTGTCCAGTCACTCTTCCTGTCCGACTCTTGAAGACCTACTCAAAACAAGCCCATCCATTAGTACAACAGGAATTCAGAAGTAGGAAAAGAAAGAGATAACAGAAAGTCAACAGACTAAAATAGTCTTTGAAGCAAATTTCCTTAAGATAAAGATTTCCTGAGTCTTCAGACTAATTAGCTAGCTAGTTTTCAAGTGTTAAGGAAAACAGGTGACCTCCTAGGCGTATAGTCTCAACATTCCCAAACCCTAAGGATTAAGAGAAGATCTTACAATATACTAAGAAAAACAAGATGCACACAATTGAAAAAAATAGGTATCTGAATGATTCCAGGCTTTTTATATGGCATTTTGGAGGAAACGAGACAGTAGAACTGCAGTGACAGAAACTCGCAACGGAAAAGTCTACAGGTGACACTAATCAACACACACCACTCATCTTTTGGGGTGAAAATAAAATGTTTGAGGATATGCAAGAATTCAGAGAATACATCTACAAATTGCATATAAAGAAAATGCATGCAAAAAAAAAAAACTAACCAATTTACAAGTGAACTCAAAGAGAGACATTGATGTAATGGATAATGAAACATAAAGGATATAGCAGTGAAAAAAACAATATTACAAGCCTTTTTATAATTACATATTTATTATATACATAATTAAGTCTATATTTTATAGCAAATATAAAATCTAACTGAATAAGGATATTATTTAAAATGTATACTACAAATACTAAAAAAAGCATTCTTTAGAACTTCCCTGGTGGTCCAGTGGTTAAAACTGTGCTTCTAATTCAGGGGCATGGATTTGATCCCTAATACTGGAAAGAGTCTGATTCTAGGAAGGATTGGGGATGGGATGAGACAGGGACGACAGAGAATGAGATGGCTGGATGGCATCACCAACTCGATGGACATGAGTTTGAGTGAACTCCGGGAGTTGGTGATGGACAGGGAGGCCTGGCGTGCTGTGATTCATGGGGTCGCAAAGAGTCGGACACGACTGAGCGACTGAACTGAACTGAACTGAGCTGATGGGAATTAAGATCCCACATGCCCTGAGGCCAAATATAAAAAGAATAAAAATATTCTCAAACATTTAAAGATCTTCTGAAAAATAAAAATAAATAAGTATTCTTAATGATAAAGCATATGTAATTCAATGTTTTAATCCACCTCCAGCAAAGATAATAATTACAGGTGGTGGGAAGGAGGGAAAGTAAGTTTCCTAGAGAGCTTTACTTGTTGGTGTGGTTGGGGAATAACAGAGAAATAAAACATGTGGAAAACAAGTATGAATTGAACTATATTTCCCCAAATTTCAATTGTTGATGTCCTACCCCTGTGATGTGACTATGGTCATACTTAGAGGGTAAATGCTGACACAGAGATGTATACAGAGAGAAGGTCATGTGAAGAAGGCAGAGACCAGAGTGATGTGTCAACAAGCCAAGGAATGTCAAAGATTGCCAGCAACTGCCAGAAACTAGTCCAGAAATTGAATGGATTCTCCCTCCCAGTTTCAGTAGGAATGAACACTTGCCAGGACCTTGGTTTCAGATTTCTAACTTCCAAAACTGTGAGATAATAAATTTCTCTTGTTTAAGCATCCTTGTCTGTGATACTTTTTTAGAGAAGCCCCAACCAACACAGCAGGGAAAACTTTGTGGAAGTTAGCATCTTGTTTTTAGGTATTAGCAGAAATACGTTTCTGATTATATATAAAAACAGAGAAAGGGAAAAGTAAAGATGAGTGAAATGGAAGGAAACAAAATGAAGAAAAAAGGATCGAAAGGAAAGAAAAAATAGCAATTTGACCCACAACAAATAAGGAAAAAGGAACAAAAAATGCTTTATAAAATCAAGCATATCATTCACTTTACTAAATGTAAACAGTGAATTTCTTGCATAAAAAGTAGAAATTCTATTTAACTTTTTTTAAAAAGCTGTACTTTATTTGAAAGTAACGCATTGACATTAAAAGCATTAAGCATTATTAAGTTCTCTTTTTTTGAGTGATAAGACCACATTCCCGGATTTCTAACTGGTCAGTGAATCACATGACTAGTTTTAGTCAACGAACTGTAAGCCAGATAGTTGGATAAGGAAGCATGGGCATGAACTCTCTCTTCTGCTGCAGTGAACACACATTGAGAGGCAGAACAACTAGATGGAAACAACCTGGGTTATGGCAACAACAGATACAGGGCAACCAAGTCAAAAAACTTAAAAAAATAAGTAAAGAATCTTTACTAGATTTAGTGTAAGACAAAAATGAACTTTGTTTTTGCTTTTTTTAAGTCTCTGAAATGTCAGGTTTAAGTTGTTGGTGAAATATAGTATTTTCCTATCTAAACTGGTACACACAAGTAAAATTCAGCAATTAAAAAAAGATTGAAAATAAAAAAGTGGACAAAGAGATACCAGGCACATACGAAATTAAAGAAAACTAGAATGCATATATGATGTGGATTATAAGGCTAAAAGGAGCAAAATAGGATAAAAAGTGACACTGTCTAATGATGAATATTGCAATTCATAAAGGAGATAAAGATAAAAGCAGCCTTAAATGCACATAATATGCTCATGTCAGATATCAGAAGTATGATAGTCTAAAGATATAAAGCAAAAGTTATTGAAAGTGAAATAAAACATTGAATAAATTAGACTATGAAACTTTAGTGTATTTCAGAATTTGGCAGGTCTAATAGAAAAAAATTCAGGTCATAGAAAATAATAACTGGCTTAATAAATAAATCCTTTGAATAGAGAGAACGTATTTCCTTTATATATTTAATTTGGCCTTAACATAAAGCTCAATATAATCTTTAAAATTGCTCTCTGTTATAATTCAATACAATTAGAAGCAAATAAAATGATAACTGATATCATATAAAGAATTTGTTAAAGCAAATCCTGGAAGGAAAAAAAAATGGCATGCCATAGCTCTTCAGAAGCTCTTATCTTATTATCAATATCAAGAGAACACTAGTCCATGGTTGAAGATAACCAATACTGCAATATATCCCATACTCAAATTATCTTCTACAGCATCTAAGATAGGTAATGACTTAAATTTCTTTCATAATGGGGGGAAAATAGTTTGTTTCCCTACAAAACGTTGAGAAAAACAGAACTTACACATAGGCAACACAAGATGCTCTAGCTCAAAAAAAAACCCAAACCAAGTTACATGCTAGGCTTCAAATATCCCATTCATACATCATTGTGCTGCCTCTATATAAGAGAATGACCATACGTCCTGGTTTGCCCAGGACGCTTGTGGTTTATGCCTGTTGTCCAGGTGTAATTATTAATAGCACTCTCTTTCATTTTCAAAAGTGTCTCCGTTTGGACAATAAATTTTGTAGTCACCCTACCATGCTACATGATACAGCCCATTGCTTAAGAGGATAGGGGTCTCTGGGTCTTTTCTGTTCCAAGATTTGTGAGGATACTAGGGCCATCCATAGACACCTTTTAACTGTCCTGAATGAAAGCACTGGAAGGAGTATTTATGACTCTGACCCAGTTAAAAAATATATTTATTAAAAAGACGGTGAGGAAATGCCATGTATTACTACATAGAATCGTACTAGAGAAAATGAATAATGCATTAGAAAAATATAATGTATACTCATTAAATATATAAAACATCTTTTTCTAAACAATAAAAATTTATCCATTCAAAATCAACTAGGTATGAACTAGACTATCACTCATACAATAGAAAGAATCAACATCAATTTGGTCTCCTTATGTATATTAAAAAACATACATTAGATAAGATATTGATAATATCTTGGATAATATGGTACCTTCTTGATTCTGTTTTGTCCCATGTTGGCCATCATTTTTTTGTACACATATGCCTACAACTTATTTCTCTGGGTAAACCCCAACTGATAGATTTATATTGTAATCAGCCTTGTGCTGTCAAAGTTCATATGTTAATGTAACATAAATTTATTCATTATTCTATTCACAATACAGAGATAACAGACCACAACCTTAAAACACAATTCATATCTTTCTGTTTACTTCTTTTTGCTAAAGAAACTATGACTTTGGTAATGCCTGGACTATGCTTGAATATCTAATAGTTTTATTTCTTGACATCCCTGTGTGTGTATGTGTTAGTCACTCAGTCATGTCCAACTCTTTGTGACCCCATGGACTGTAGCCCACTAGTCTCCTCAGTCCATGGAATTCTCCAGACAGGAATACTGGAGTGAATAGCCATTCCCTTCTCCACTGGATTTTCCTGACCCAGGGTGAACCTAGGTCTCCTGTATTGCAGGCAGATTCTTTTACTGTCTGAACCACCAGAAAAGCCCCTTAACATCCCTACTTGCGCTGTCTATTTCACTTTTGCACTGCCTACTACTAGCAATGTCTTGTTTTTTCATTTTCAGTCTCAATGAGGTTGATAATATCTCTATTTATGATAAAATGAATGCAATTATTTTCCTTCCTGGCCATTAGGCAGTCAATAGTATTGGCATTGTAGTTGATAGCCATCTGCCATTTTCACATTCTTCTTTACCAGGATTGCATTGATTGGATAGCTTTAGATACTTGTCAATCTGTATAGATAGATGAATTTGTCTTGAATCTCTGTCAAATCAATGCTTAGTAATAGAATCTCACTTTATTTATTTGTCATGGAAATCTATATAACATTTCCCCTCAGAGATTTAGTTAATTAGTTAGCATGGCGATAATTATTAAATATTGAACTTGAAGTCTCTCCTTCCTCCTTGCCTCCTACTGGTGGTATAATTGATCATCAAAGTTATCATGATAGTGATAGAAGTGATAAATACAGATTCTTCTCAGAGAAATGGAAGAGTTTTCAAAGAATATAAGAAATTTTATATAATTTTAAATGTGTAGCTTCTAGAATTCCAAAGTAGGACTTAGAATCTGTTCCTGAAAATAGAGTAGAATAAATTTTAGAAAAATCAAGTGATCTTTAATGATTAGGAAGTTATATACAAGATTGAATTTAATTATTCATTAAAAATTATTCAAAAAATTACCAAAATTTATATTTCAAAATATCAGTATGCTAGTAATTGAAAAAGTGAACAGATTTAAAGCATCCATTGCCAACATACAAAGTACACCTAAATAAATAAATAAATACAGTTGGAAATCAATATCCATGGGTTCTGTATCTTTGGATTCAACTAACCACAGGTTAGGGCTTCCCAGGTGGCACTAGTGATAAAGAACTTGCCTGCCAATGCAGATAGATGTAACAGATTAGAGTTCAATCCCTGGATTGGAAAGATTCCCTGGAGGAGGGCATGGAAACCCACTCCAGTATTCGTGCCTGGAGAATCACATGGACAGAGGAACCTGGTGGGGTATGGTCCATAGAGTTGCTAACCCCTAACCTCCCATTCCATTGCTTCCCTGACCCGCTTCCTCTTGGCAATCACCAGCTATTTGCAGCAACATGGATGAGACTAGAGATTGTCATACTAAGTGAAGTAAGTCAAAAGAAGACAAATACCTCATGATATCAATCACACAGGACACAACTGAACCTATCTATGAATCAAGGGAACATTTCATGCAAAGATGGGCTCGATAAAGAACAGAAATGGTATGAACCTAACAGAAGCAGAGATAATAAGAAGAGGTGGCAAGAATACACAGAAGAACTGTACAAAAAAGATCTTCATGACCAAGATAATCACAATGGCGTGATCACTCACCTGGAGCCAGACATCTTGGAATGTGAAGTCAAGTGGGCCTTAGAGAGCATCACTACAAACAAAGCTAGTGGAGGGGATGGGATTCCAATTGAGCTATTTCAAATCCTAAAAGATGATCCTGTGAAAGTGCTGCACTCAATATGCCAGCAAATTTGGAAAACTCAGCAGTGGCCACAGGACTGGAAAAGGTCAGTCTTCATTCCAATCCCAAAGAAAGGGAATGCCAAAGAATGCTCAAACTACCGCACAATTGCACTCATCTAACACACTAGTAAAGTCATGCTCAAAATTCTCCAAGCCAGGCTTCAGCAATATGTGAACCGTGAACTTTCAGATGTTCAAGCTGAATTTAGAAAAGGCAGAGGCACCAGAGATCAAATTGGCAACATCCGCTGGATCATGGAGAAAACAAGAGAGTTCCAGAAAAACATCTATTTCTGCTTCATTGACTATGCCAAAGCCTTTGACTGTGTGGATCACAATAAACTGTGGAAAATTCTGAAAGAGATGGGAATAC
Source organism: Moschus berezovskii (assembly GCF_049115385.1). Taxonomy (NCBI): domain Eukaryota; kingdom Metazoa; phylum Chordata; class Mammalia; order Artiodactyla; family Moschidae; genus Moschus; species Moschus berezovskii. The sequence continues at coordinate 41,512,520 of NC_142475.1, forward strand.
CAGACCACCTGACCTGCCTCTTGAGAAACCTGTATGCAGGTCAGGAAGCAACAGTTAGAACTGGACATGAAACAACAGACTGGTTCCAAATAGGAAAAGGAGTACATCAAGGTTGTATATTGTCACCCTGCTTATTTAACTTATATGCAGAGTACATCATGAGGAATGCTGGGCTGGAAGAAGCACAAGCTGGAATCAAGATTGCCAGGAGAAATATCAATAACCTCAGATATGCAGATGACACCACCCTTATGGCAGAAAGTGAAGAGGAACTCAAAAGCCTCTTGATGAAAGTGAAAGAGGAGAGTGAAAAGGTTGGCTTGAAGCTCAACATTCAGAAAACAAAAATCATGGCATCTGGTCCCATCACTTCATGGGAAATAGATGGGGAAACAGTGGAAACAGTGTCAGACTTTATTTTTCTGGGCTGCAAAATCACTGCAGATGCTGATTGCAGCCAGGAAATTAAAAGACGCTTACTTCTTGGAAGGAAAGTTATGACCAACCTAGACAGCGTATTAAAAAGCAGAGACATTACTTTACCAACCAAGGTCCGTCTAGCCAAGGCTATGGTTTTTCCCGTGGTCATGTATGGATGTGAGAGTTGGACTGTGAAGAAAGCTGATCGCCGAAGAATTGATGCTTTAGAACTGTGGTGCTGGAGAAGACTCTTGACAGTCCCTTGGACTGCAAGGAGATCCAACCAGTCCAATCTAAAGGAGATCAATCCTGGGTGTTCATTGGAAGGACTGATGCTAAAGCTGAAATTCCAATACTTTGTCCACCTCATGCGACGAGTTGACTCACTGGAAAAGACTCTGATGCTGGGCGGGATTGGGGGCGGGACGAGACAGGGACAACAAAGAATGAGATGGCTGGATGGCATCACTGACTCGATGGACATGAGTTTGAGTGAACTCCGGGAGTTGGTGATGGACAGGGAGGCCTGGCGGGCTGTGATTCATGGGGTCGCAAAGAGTCGTACACGACTGAGCGACTGAACTGAACTGAACTGATGAATTAGAAACAAAATGATGAACTTAGAGAACAGACTGGTGATTGTCTTGTGTTTGCTTTGTTTTTAACTCAAGTTACCACCAGCATAGCTTAAGAATATTTTACTCTGTAAATGTGAAGTAGAAGCATCAGGGAGTTGGACAAACCACAGACAAGTTATATTAAAGACAAAAGTCTGGGAAATGACTAAAGTATATTGAATTATATCATAAGTGTAAAACTTTTAAAAGCACTATGTTCAATTTCTATTGCAAAACAGAAAGAAATATTTAATAGGAATTCAAGAAAAGTAACTCCAAAACTGCTATTTAAAGGTCCTAGAAATGAATATAAACCGTATAAAAGCAACAATACATTGCAGTAATTTAAATTTAAAGGGGAAAAGATAAATCAGGATAAAGTACTAGCCATAAGAACACAGCAACAAGATGGAATTTTATAAATACTCTATGTTAAGGAAAAATAGACCCAATAAACCAGGAGGGGCATGAAATCCATTATAAATAAAAAATTGCTAGGATATTGAAAAGCTTTTCGTATCAGTCTTTAGGTAGAAAAATTGAAGAAATGAAATCTGTAGAGTTAGAAAGTTCTGAAAAACTAGCCAAAAAGCTATAATGTTAGTGAAATATTTAAAAATTTTAAGAACACATAAATCACCCAGCTATCATATATTACCAGGAGGATGATCTACAATAAAGGAAAATCTAATAATGTTTCTATGGAACTAAATTTTTATTGTTATAATTCTTAATCATATGTCTAAACATCAACGATATATTAGGACTGTACTTATGGTAGATATAACCACTTGAGTATGAACTTATAATTCAAGCTGAAAGGCAAAACACAAGGGAAGAATAAAATACATTTGGGGAAAATCTAGAAATCATTTTCTCCACAAAATATTAGAACATGCTACATATGGGTATTATTGTTCTATTAGTCCTTAGGAAAAATAATGATAAATGAAAGCTATGTTTCTAGAAAAGCTGAATTGAAATAATGCTAATCAAGTAGAATCAGTTCTGTGTCATTTAGTCTGGATCAAAATATTTTCTTACTCCTGAATTACCCATCATAATGTGGGGAAACCACCCATTAGTAACCCAGAAGAGTAAATGAATCACTTTGGAAGTGAGCTACCTTTCAGACCACCAACGCTGTATTGGTTTAATTGCACCCCATCGTACTAAGTGGTACTTTAGTGGGAGGGAGGATGTGATGCAACTACAGGGCACTTGACACAACAGGGAATATTTTACTCATCTGAGAGGATACTTACAGATACTGTGATGATAACACTCATCTAGTACCACTTCACACAAACACCTCACTACATTTCTATGTATAAATTCACTTTTAAATTTGTCACTTGAAGAAAGGGTGATTTTTGCACACTTCAAAAACATTCAGACAGAAAATGGTATTCTAAAATAAAATTCAACTTTAAACTCCAAGAGTTCTTCTAACTGCTTGAAAGAAACCACATCTTCGGTAGGCACTGTCCTGGCCAGTGTGAAGAGCTGTGTGCCTGTACAGGAGTGTGCGCATTTTGAGATGGGGTGGAAGAAGCAATATATGTGTCTGTGAGAATTTATATACATTGTAAGTAGACATGCATGAAAAAATGCATTGTCCCTGTCCCTAGGTCATCCACAAACAGGATTCACGTTGAAGTTCTAACCTCTTTTTGACCACAATAAATAACTCTTGACTCAGCTTCACTCTGCCAGGATCCCATCAGAGCCCCTTTCTGCTTAGAGGACATGGCCCCATTAAACATAAGGTGGGTTATCTCTGGCTGGGATGCCTGAAAAGGCTTTAACAACACTATTCAAGGCAACAACAAATATCCTTTGATGTAGCTATCTCACTTCTAGGAATCTATCTTAAAAAATCATTGTGGATCTATGTGGAGCAAAGGTATATATTTGAGAACGCATTTCAAAGTGTTGTTTATATTGGCAAAAATTAGAAACAAACATACATGTGTGATAGTAGAGAACCAGTGAGCTATGCTCTATTCTTGTATTCAGTTAAATACTAAGTCGTCATTATAAATAATGATATAAGAAGACATGTAATGGCCTTGAAAAATATCTGTTAAATGTAAGTGGATAAAACAAATTATCAGTTAATTTGCTAAGTATGATACTATTTTGTTATGTCTGAATATATAGATGGGCAAAATAAATCATAAGAAAAAAGAATAAAATAGGCAGTCAGGTTAAAATGTTATAATCTGAGAATAGTAAAATCAGAGATTATATTTAGTCTCCATGTTTTTCTTTATTTTTTTTGTATTTTGGAAAAGAAATACATGTAATCCATCAAAATATTATATATGTGTCATATATATAATCCTTCAAAGTGTTATATATATATGTGTGTGTGTGTGTGTGCATGTGTATATATATATATATATGTCTTAACACTTGTCATTATAATTCGTCCTAGGAAGGGAATGTTTTTAAGAAAATAACTTGATGAAACAATTAAAGCAGAGGATGGAAGCTGAAAGCATGGGAAACAGTGTCATCAGTATTCAAGACAAGAAAAGCAAATGTAGCTTACAAGGAGAGGGCTTTGTTTTGTTCTTGAGAGGAAGGAGGAGAACAGAGAAGAAGAAGGGCCAACAAAGGTAACGTGGAGATGGGGACGCTGCCAGAAATCAGTCAGTGGAAACCCACCTGAATTGCATTGGCGAAAGGACATTTAAAGACTAAAATGACTAGTGTTCAATTTAATATTTTTACATTTGTTGCATGAGTTCCTTAAAACCTTCTCCAAAAATCTTCATTGAAGTAGAGCATGCTTGTTATGTGCTAGAGTCAGTTTCTTAGCTTAACTTCAGAAAGAGCCAAGGCTCTTGACTTCAAGAGCCTCTCTGAATATAAGTGCTAACCAAAGCTGCTTCACCCAGGAGGGAAAGCTCACGGGTCTAGAAAACTATGACAGCTTAAGCCTGAGAGATTCCCAAACATCTTGGAGAGGGCTCAACCTTTCCACAGGACAAGGAGGGGAGCAGGTGAAAAATTTAATCTTACTGGTTACAGTGGACCGTCAATCCAGGGGTCAAGGAGGCAGAGCCTGAAACCAGAGGATTATTCTTGAACTTAAAAATTTGATGGAATTTGACTTGCAAGGTTTTGGACTTTCTTAGAGCTCGTCGTTGTTGTCTTCCTTACCTATTTCTCTCTTTTGGAATGGACTCTTTCCTATGCCTGCCCCACCATTGTATTTTGGAAGTGTGCAACTTGTCTTGTTTTATAGATTCACAGCTGGAGAAAAATTTTACCTTGAGATGATTCATACCTCATCTCATTCATATCTGATTTAGATGATATGTAGACGTGACTTTAGATTCTTGAGTTGATGCTGGAATGAGTTAAGATTTTAGGGGATATTGAGATGAACTGAATGCAGTTTGCATAGGAGAGGGATATGAATTTTGGAGGTGCAGGGGTAAAGCACTATGGAATGAACTGTGCAAACCCCAATGCCCACAGTTCATACGTTGAAACCCTAACCTCCGCTGTGATGGTTTTTGGAGAAGGGACCTTTGGAAGGTAGGTGGATTTAATGAGATCTTGAGAATGGAGCCCTTATGATGGGATTAAGCCTTATGAAAAGAGATACCAGAGAACTGGCTCTCTGTCTCTCAGTCTCATTCTCTGTAACGTGAGGATACAAAGAGAAGGCAGCAATCTGCAGACTAGTAAGAGAGCCTCCATGGACAACTTGAATCAGCTGATCAGCCAATACCTTGGCCTTGAATTTCCCAGTCTCCAGAACTAAGTGAAAACAAATTTATGTTTTGTAAGCACCCAATCTATGGTATTTCGTTACAGCAGCCTAAGCAGACTAATACACTGGTACTAAGAAGCTAGAGTACAACTGAAGCTGACACCTGGGTCACAATTTTAAGCCAAATGACTCTTTGAAAACGTACTCTGTAGCAAGCCTGGTTTATGCTTCTTGCCTTTCAGAGAGAAATTCCAATTGTTGCTATTGACCTCAGCCTAACATTTTGCCATCTTCCTTACCTTCTTTAGTTTCCTCCACTTATTGTGGACTTGTTATTTTAAGTTAGCCTCTCTCTTTGGTTTTAATTGCTGTCTACTGGTTTGTTGCCAGCTCAATATTCAAAATTACATAAGCCAAGCTCAGATTTCTGTTTCCACCCTCAACTTACTTTAAAAACTATTCAAAGACTCCACACTAGTTTTTAGGACTTAATGCTATTTTTGCTTTTGAAGATAGTCCTCAACATCTGTTGGCAAGTAGGGATCCCTTGGTTTACTGCTTTGATTTTTCTTGCCTATATTTTCTCATTTACATAAGTGGATTCTGCCTTCCTGCTCATATGAATGCCAAAGTATGGGATTTAAAAAAATTTCTTGAAAGGTGGCCGCTCCCTCTCCCATCACTCACCACACATTCATGGGAAACCTGGTGCTAAACCATTTGTACACAACCTGCTTTTGGGTCAGAGTTTCATATGGAGCAGAGCAGCTCCCTTGCTGCGATCTATTGAAAGTCAGCCCTGGACACCAAGGTTTGTAAAAAATATATATATATATATTTAAAAGAAGACAATATTTTTTTAACTTATATAAAAAAAATAAAAACAAAACATTTCTTTCAGGAAGAAATGGTGGCCTTCTGCCAACCTAGACCAGCAATTGTTATGGTATTCCTCACACCTAGAATCAATCAGGCTTAGAAAAAGGTACTGAAATTGCTGCAAGTTTAAACTATAGTAGATGCATAGAAATAATGGCAGAAAATGGGGAGGGACACATTGACAAGAGTGCTAGTGAATGAGAGTTTCAAACAGAGCAAAAAGAAGAAGAAATAAACCCTAATCTCAAAGGGCAGAGGTCCATGAGAGCAGTTGTCACGAGTATTTTGTTACTGTTGAATGAGTAAGGATGTGATGGCCACATCTATACCCTTGACTACTGAGCCTATTCTCTAAGAAAGTACAGAGGGTATTACTTCTTTATTAGCAGTGGATGTTTTATTTCAACTTTATATAAATTACTCCAGATAAAACTTATCTTTAATTCTGAAATCTCTAACCTAGTCTCTAAGGGTTTAATATTCTTTAATTAATAAGAAAGTTAGTCTTAGGTACAGTTGTAAAATAGAATATGCTATTTCTTGGCTTCAAGTCTTCCAGTGTTTTTCCCCTTCAATACCCACTCCAGATTCTCTAAACTCAGAAACTTACCTCTCAGATCAGAGTTTTTCAAGTCATCATTCTTGCAAACATAGCCAGCAATTTTTCTGTTTCCTTTGCCTCTTATTTGGGCTAGGCTTTCAACAACTTTTGAAATGACACAGAATCTGACATGAAATTTATGCAACCAACCACTCTTACTTGGTAAATGAAGGAAGGCTTTTCCTTAGTGTCTCACTACTCCTCTCTATTTTAATCTTTGTGCATTTTAGAGAGAACAGACTTCCTTCTTCCTATCTCCACTATAAGATGCCACTCAGTACCTCAAATGATGGACTCAGTGTGGTAAGAGGAGCAGGTGAAAACAAGACTATCTTAAAAGAGAGCCCCATACTCCCTCAGAATTTACCATAGATCACTTAGGTCTATTTCAAAATTGATATTATTTCACTGTTAGATTTTTGTTGTATATGCCTTCATGTGCAGGGCAGGATTGTCAATAGGGTTTTGAATTGAAGAGAATCTTTAGTTTTGACATTCTAGTCACTAGATGCTACTTATTATTTCTGAAATAATTCAACTTCCTAAGAGTAAAATAAGGAGTTCATGATCTGAGCCACAGTCAACTCCTGGTCTTGTTTTTGCTAACTGTATAGAGCTTCTCCATCTTTGACTGCAAAGAATATAATCAATCTGATTTCGGTGTTGACCATCTGGTGATGTCCATGTGTGGAGTCTTCCCTTGTGTTATTGAAAGAGGGTGTTTGCTATGACCAGTGCGTTCTCTTGGCAAAACTCTATTAGCCTTTGCCCTGCTTCATTTCATGCTCCAAGGCCAAATTTGCCTGTTACTCCAAGTGTTTCTTGACTTCCTGCTTTTGCATTCCAGTCCCCTATAATGAAAAGGACATCTTTTTTGGGTGTTAGTTCTAAAAGGTCTTGTAGGTCTTCATAGAACCGTTCAACTTCAGCTTCTTCAGCGTTACTGGTTGGGGCATAGGCTTGGATTACTGTGATATTGAATGGTTTGCCTTGGAAATGGACAGAGATCATTCCATCGAGTATTCATATACAAAATTCATTTATCAATGAGTAGAGTCAATTCCAATAAGACAGTTTTCCTGGTCAAGATTTATTCCAAAATCACAAAGTCCAGAATTAAGGGTGAAAGAAATTTAATAAGAATTTCAGCAAAAGTACTATTTATAGTTGCAAGGTAATACTTTTCTAAGTTCCTGGGAGTGGAAATGGTTTGCAACAACTCTTTCGTTTTTTGTTGTTTTTTTTTTTAATATGTTTGATTTACCATATTATGTTAGCTTCTGTAATAAAACAAAGTGATTCAGTTATATATATGTATATAACATATAACCATTTCCATTATTGTTTATTGCAGAATATTGAATATAGTTCCCTGTGTTATACAGTAGGGCTTTGTTGTTTATCTTATTTTATAACTAGTAGTTTATATCTGCTAATCCCAAACTCCTAATTTGTCCCTCCCCAACTCCCTTTCCCCTTTGGTAACCATAAGTTTGATTTTTATGTCCATGAGTCTGTTTCTGCTTCATAAATATATTCATTTGTGTCATATTTTATATTCTACATATAAGTGAGATTATAAGATGTTTGTCTTTATCTGACTTAATTCAATTACTATGATAATCTCTAGGTCCATCCATGTTACTGCAAATTGGCATCCAGAGAAATGTCAATAACCTCAGATATGCAGATGACACCACCCTTATGGCAGAAAGTGAAGAGGAACTAAAAAGCCTCTTGATGAAAGTGAAAGAGGAGAGTGAAAAGGTTGGCTTGAAGCTCAACATTCAGAAAACAAAGACCATGGCATCTGGTCCCAAAACTTCATGGGAAATAGATGGGGAAACAGTGGAAACAGTGTCAGACTTTATTTTGGGGGGCTCCAAAATCACTGCAGATGGTGACTCTAGCCATGAAATTAAAAGACGCTTACTCCTTGGAAGGAAAGTTATGACCAACCTAGATAGCATATTAAAAAGCAGAGATATTACTTTGCCAACCAAGGTCCGTCTAGTCAAGGCTATGGTTTTTCCAGTGGTCATGTATGGATGTGAGAGCTGGACTGTGAAGAAAGCCGATCGCCGAAGAATTGATGCTTTTGAACTGTGGTGCTGGAGAAGACTTTTGAGAGTCCCTTGGACTGCAAGGAGATCCAACCAGTCCATTCTAGAGGAGATCAATCCTGGGTGTTCATTGGAAGGACTGATGCTAAAGCTGAAACTCCAATACTTTGGCCACCTCATGCGATGAGTTGACTCACTGGAAAAGACTCTGATGCTGGGAGGGATTGGGGGCAGGAGGAGAAGGGGACGACCGAGAATGAGATGGCTGGATGGCATCAACGACTCTGTGGACATGAGTTTGAGTGAACTCCAGGAGTTGGTGATGGACAGGGAGGCCTGGCGTAATGTGATTCATGGGGTCGCGGAGAGTCAGACACGACTGAGCAACTGAACTCAATTGAACTGAACTGAATTATGATTGAGAAGTGTTCCATTGTGTGTATGCATATATATCTATATGCATTTTCTTTATCCATTCATCTGTCAATGGATGTGTAGGTCTATGTCTTATCTGTTATAAATAGTGTAGCTATAAACATTGAGGTTCATGTATCTTTTTGAATTAGAGGTTTCTCTGGTGTGCAATACAGTGAATTAGAGGTTTCTCTCGTGTGCTTTATTGACTATGCCAAAGTCTTTGACTGTGTGGATCAAAATAAACTGTGGAAAATTCTTAAAGAGATGTGAATACCAGACCACTTTACCTGCCTCCTGAGAAATCTGTATGCAGATCAAGAAGCAACGGTTAGAACCAGACATGGAACAATGGACTGGTTCAAAATTGGGAAGGAGTACATCAAGGCTGTATATTGTCACCCTGCTTATTCAGTTTATATGCAGAGTACATCAGGCGAAATGCCAGGCTGGATGAAGCACAAGCTAGAACCAAGATTGCCAGGAGAAATATAATAACCTCAGATATGCAAATGACACCACCCTTATGACAGAAAGTGAAGAGGTGCTAAACAGCCTCTTGATGAAAGTGAAAGAGGAGAGTGAAAAAGATGGCTTAAAACTCAACATTAGAAAACTATGATCATGACGTCTGGTTCCATCACTTGATGGCAAATAGATGGAGAAATAATGGAAAAAGTGACAGACTTGATTTTCTTGGGCTCCAAAATCACTGAAGATAGTGATTGCAGCCATCAAATTAAAAGATGCTTGCTCCTTGGAAGAAAAGCTCTGACCAACCTAGACAGCATATTAAAAAGCAGAGACATTTCCTTACCAACAAAGGTCCATCTAGCTGAGTGCCAAAGAATTGATGCTTTTGAACTGTGTTGGAGAAGACTCTTGAGAGTCCCTTGGACTGCAAGGAGATCCAACCAGTCCATCCTAAAGGAGATCAGTTCTGGGTGTTCATTGGAAGGACTGATGTTGAAGCTGAGACTCCAATACTTTGGCCACCAAATGTGAAGAACTGACTTATTGGAAAAGACCTTGATACTAGGAAAGATTGAGGGCAGGAAGAGAAGGGGACAACAGAGGATAAGATGGTTGGATGGCATCACCGACTCAATGGACATGGGTTTGGGAGGACTCCGGGAGTTGGTGATGACAGGGAAGCCTGGCATGCTGCAATCCATGGGGCCACAAACAGTTGGACACAACTGAGTGACTGAACTGAACTGGTATGCAACAGTGCTTCCCAGGTGGCTCAGTGGGTAAAGAATCCACCTGCAATGCAGCAGACGCAAGAGACACAGGTTCCATCCCTGGGTCAGGAAGAACCCCTAAAGGAGGAAATGGCAGACCACTTCAGTATTCTTTCCTGGACAATCCCATGGACAAAGGAGCCTGGTGGGCTTCAGTACATGGGGTCACAAAGTCAGAGACAACTGAAGCAACTCAGCACACACACATGCATGATTTGGTGTGCAACAACTCTTACCAAATAAAGAGCATGAAAAAAAAAAAAAAAAAAAGAGCATGCCAAAGTAACATGGCAGCCATGAATCACTTTATAATTCTAACTTGTTGTTTGAGTGGGAAACACAATTCAGCCAGAGCTAAAAATATAGGAGATAAAAGAAAAATTGTTGAATACGGCTACAGATGATCTTCTCTTTCTCCCTATAGGATGCATTCCCTCAGTATTTTATTCAGCATTTCCTATGAACAAATGCTGAACGGTTATTTAAAAAACATTAGTTTAGCTAAGTCCCCTGCATGCCCACTTGTCTCAGTCCATCCTTCAACATTATCTGGTGACCTATCAATCCCAAGCAAGTCTACGGGTGTCAGAAACTGTAACCAAATATGAACTTGGATACCAGAGAAGCAGAAAGCCAAACACTGATAGGGGGTTTGTAGCAAAGTAATGGTTTATTGTGGGGTTGCCATTTCCTTCTCCAATGGTTTATTGTAGGGCACCAATCAAAAACTGGAAGATAAGCCTCAGAACGACTCCCACTTGGTCTTCAAGTTAGGGGGTTTTATTAACAGGGAAGAACAAAGAGGCTGTGACTAGTCATCATCTTATGACACTTCTGACATTTCTTAATCATAGTTTCAGGTGTCAGGCTGTCTCTGGTTTATGATTCTCAGCCAGGTGGTCTGTGGCTTGAAGATATGTTAGCTCCTTTTGCCTTGGAGAAATAACCTGAGTTTGTACACTAATGATGATATGCTTCACAGCAAATTTAGTACATTAACAATGTTATCAATAACAGCAATTCAGGTCATCTGACTCTGGTTGATTAGAACTCAGTTAGCACAGGATTGAGGTCAGGAGAACAAGATAGAGAATAAAGTTTTAGAGAGAGAGGTTAATCACAGACTCAGTAATTGAACTCGGCTTTAGGGGGATGTGCTTTCAAAGTTAACTATAGAGGAATTAATAACTTGTTGCAATTAATTACAATTGAGGTGAAGTGAAAGTCGCTCAGTCATGTCCAACTCTTTGTGACCCCATGGACTATACAGTCCATGGAATTCTCCAGGCCAGAATATTGGAATGGGTAGGCTTTCCCTTCTCCAGGGGATCTCCCCAACCCAAGAGATCGAACCCAGGCCTCCCACATTGCAGGTGGATTCTTTACCAACTGAGCCACAAGGGAAGCCCAAGAATACTGAAGTGGGTAGCCTATCCCTTCTCCAGGATATCGTCCCAACACAGGAATCAAACCAGGGTCTCCTTCATTGCAGGCTGATTCTTTACCAACTGAACTACCAGGGAAACCCATTAATTATAATTAGATCTTCTTAACTCATCTATGGCATCTGTCATACTACAAAAAAGTCCTTGATCAGCCTGGCGTGCTGGCATCGAGTCACAAAGAGTCAGACACAACTGGGCGGCTGAACTGAACTGGAACAGAAGGATGGGAAAGTATGAATACAGGGAAAACTTTGACCAGAAACAGTGTGGAACATGCAACAGCACCACAAGCGATGAGCAGGACTAGGATAGAAAGAGAAGTAGGGATAAATGATGGGCAAGCTGTTTTGGCTGGGGTGTTTGGACTTTATCTGCGAAGAAATGGAGAACCTTTGAAAGAGTCTTACACAAGAACTTTATCTGATATCTGCCACTTTGCCACTGCCTTATTTGAATGCAGTCCATCTCAGTTGCTTTCTCCACAATATCACTAAAATACTCCAACAGAAAAGCATCCTGGCCTTTGTTTTCCAAAGCAGCTAAGAAGAGAAAAGTAAGGGAGACAACATTACATTCTGCAGTTGGGCTTGTATTTAAAAAAAAAAAGTGTCAGGAGATGAAGTGGGCTGGACAAGCCCACAGGAGCCATAAAAGGAAAAGAACATGCAGACAGTCTGGAGCAGAGTAAACGACAGACACCTGGGGCTCCTACAACCTTCCCAGGTTCAAAACTGAAAGTTCTAGCAAGGCTTGGTTACTACTCCGTTTGAGAGAGTAATAGAAACCTCAGTTTATATGCAAGAAACTTGGTGATCTTAAAACTTTTAATTTTGGTTAATACTGGAGTGAGAAATGTTTCAGTTCTTTTTTTTTTTAAGAAACTTTATAGGATATTTGAGTTTTTCATGTCACTCCTGATGTGTAATTAAGTGACACACCAGTGTAAAATGAGTCTTTTCATACAATTTTCCAAGAGTAATTATATGTAATTGAAGAAAATAAGAGCTGCTCCGGCTTTAAGGTGGTGAGCCTATCATACCATCATTTATGATTCATATGATAATCACACCCACAGCCTAATAAGATCAAAATGTGTTTTCCTAAGCTTGGATGCTGACTAACTGGCATAGTGTACTGAGCAATTAAAATGGAAACAGCTCCCAGCAAAATGTCCAAGTTTGTAACGAAAGATGAATTTTTAGAGCCTGTTGAAAGATAATTCTCCAGGAGTAGTTTCCCACATTTCTGCCCATCCTGTGAAATGAGACATTGACCTTCATTTCAAGTCACTGACTACCGCTTGATCCAGCCTATTTTTTCAAGGCAAGCAGCCTTGGAAAAATATAGTGTCTCCCTTCAAAACAAAAGACAGCTTTGCTTGCAGTCTGGACAGGTAGAGATGGGTCTCCCTCCAGAAGGCCCATTTGACTCCCCATTATAAAGATTCAGGTTCCCTAAACTCAAGGTACCTTTCTGAGTCCAGTAACATATACTGTACATACAGGCATCCCTTTGGGCCCATTCACATTGCAAAATAAAAGTAGAAGCCAAGGAAAACTGGTACAAATATGCCAGTGTCCATTCTGCTCACTGATGTGCCAGAAATAGTTACCGTCTTTTTCTCTGACCTTGGAGTCTGTATCTTCTGCTAGCCTGCATAATAGTGCCACAAGCTACATTCTTAGTTTCCAAGCAGAATAAAATCTCAGATCCTTCACACTTCCTGCAGAATCAAATGTTTAAGAGAAACTGACTGGTTTGAATGACATTTTAATTGAGTGGGTCTCTTAACATGATAACTTACCAATAATCACATCAAAATGTATTATAGATCATATGTCCTAAGGAAAAGGGGTCTGTAGTATTAAAGAGGGTCTGTGTCCTGACTCAAGTTCTTCTAATTCTAAAAAAATGTACTATAAAACTGATATTAAAGTATTTCTCTAGAAGGACAATAATTTTTCCTGATTTAGGCACCAATCAGAAAAGATATCTGCTCCTTTAGTATATTTCATGAGAGTTATGGATATAGAATTTTCAAGAAAGAGTGGGAGTTTTGATCTATTTCTACTTCTCCACTTTCAAGTTCAATGTCTTTAAACAAGGTACATATTCTTTTTGCAACTTCAATCTTCCACATGTGTGTATACATACACAAACATATATATACATATGCACATAAGTTTCTACATAGGATTGGTACTTAAGATAGTCGTTATTTCATTATTACTTTTATTAATTAATACAAATCATACCTACAAGAGTTAGAATTCAGTATCGGGGGTTAATCAGTCTATACTCTTGTTTGTATTTTCATATGTTAATACTAAGAGCAAGCACTAAGTTTCAACTGATGATGGTTACTCAGAGTCGGTCTGTGGGTTTCCTAGAAATCGCTTATATATCTATCAGATTTCTCATTGCGCTCACTACATTGTCACTTGAAAAATAATTTAACTCATTTATCCAGTATACGTTTAGCAACTGAGGAAAAAACTGTGACAAAGAGCTCTACTGTCAACTATTGGTCAGACAGAGTCAAGCAATTGCAACATAATGTGGCGATTTTAATCCATCTGCCTGACTCTCTGTTAGGGCTTCCCAGGTGGCACTAGTGGTAAAGAATCTGCCTGCCAATGCACAAGACACAAGAGACCCAGGTTCAATCCCTGAATTGGGAAAATCCCCTGGAGGAGGGCATGGCAACCCACTGTAGTGGTCTTGCCTGAAGAAGACCATGGGATCATGGAAGAGGAGCCTGGCAAGTTATAGTCCACAGGATCACAAAGAGTTGGACACGACTGAAGCAACTTAGTACACACTACTCTTTATTAGCATAAGGCAGGGATATAAATAAATAGACAATTTGCAAAGGTCAAGTTCAGTTCAGTTCAGTAGCTCGGTCGTGTCCGACTCTCCGCGACCCCATGAATTACAGCCCGCCAGGCCTCCCTGTCCATCACCAACTCCCGGAGTTCACTCAAACTCATGTCCACAGAGTCGGTGATGCCATCCAGCCATCTCATTCTCCGTCCTCCCCTTCTCCTCCTGCCCCCAACCTTTCCCAGCATCAGAGTCTTTTCCAGTGAGTCAACTCGTCGCATGAGGTGGACAAAGTATTGGAGTTTCAGCTTTAGCATCAGTCCCTCCAATGAACATCCAGGACTGATCTCCCTTAGAATAGACTGGTTGGATCTCCTTGCAGTCCAAGGGACTCTCAAGAGTCTTCTCCAGCACCACAGTTCAAAAGCATCAATTCTTCGGCGATCAGCTTTCTTCACAGTCCAACTCTCACATCCATACATGACCACGGGAAAAACCATAGCCTTGACTAGATGGACCTTGGTTGGCAAAGTAATGTCTCTGCTTTTTAATACGCTGTCTAGGTTGGTCATAACTTTCCTTCCAAGGAGCAAGCGTCTTTTAATTTCATGGCTGCAATCAGCATCTGCAGTGATTTTGGAGCCCAAAAAAATAAAGTCTGACACTGTTTCCACTGTTTTTCCATCTATTTCCCATGAAGTGATGGGACCAGATGCCATGATCTTTGTTTTCTGAATGTTGAGCTTCAAGCCAACCTTTTCACTCTCCTCTTTCACTTTCATCAAGAGGCTTTTGAGTTCCTCTTCACTTTCTGCCAAAGGTCAAAACTGATGATTAATTGATATCTATGAGGCAAGTACAGATCACCCTTGAAGCACAGAGAAAGGACTGTCTCTGATTAGAATAGAGACCAGACCGGTAACAGGTTTGGGGAATTCCAGAAAGAATCTTTATGCTCTTTTGATTGGAAAAAAGTTCAAATCAGCCTCTCATCTTGCCAGTGATAAAGTGGACTTAGAATCTTGCTGAACTATTCAGAAAGTCAATGCACACACACACACAAAGTCAATGCTTGTAAAGTAAAAGCCATCCCTTTATTGTCTCTGAAAGCACTTAATGTTAAAAGAAGATAATTATGGTAACTCCATCTATTTCAAGACATGCCTCATCTTTGTTCTTGAACTCATTCTTTCTGTCTCAAGAACTTTGGTCCATCATTCATTTTCCCTCTCTTTGGTGCAAAAGGTCTTAACCTAGAACAAATTAGCCTGTCAGAACACCAGTAAGTCCCTCAAATGGCATGGAAATTTTGGTAAGTACATCTAATAAATATTTTTCTAGAAGTGAAGAGATTTCATTGGGTAATCAAAGAGTCTGTGTCATATATACCAGAAAAAATATTAAAAAGGAGTGTTCTGGTTTAGGCTTAATTTCTCTCTCTCTTCTGGCCCTTTCTTGTCAGTACATTTTAAAACCCTCCTCTATCTGTCACTCTATTTTCCCTCCTTACTTTATCGAAAAGCTTCTTGGAAAAGTACAAAATGCTTACTGTATTTATTTAGTATTTGCAGTTTATGCTTCCACCCACTACTTTCTGGCATCTAGGACCACAGCTACTGGCTCAAATTATTCTTGTTAAACTTCATGTGACTTAAGTAACCAAAAAAAATAATATATTTATGCAGTCTTATTTTACTTAGTAACTATATGTGATGTTGTTGACCACTCCTTTCTCCTTGAGACAGGCTGCTGCTTTGACTTTTCAGTTCAATTCAGTTCAGTCGCTCAGTCGTGTCCGACTCTTTGAGACCCCATGAATCACAGCACTCCAGGCCTCCCTGTCCATCAGCAACTCCCGGAGTTCACTCAAATTCATGTCCATCGAGTCGGTGATGCCATCCAGCCATCTCATTCTCTGTCGTCCCCTTCTCCTCCCGCCCCCAATCCTTCCCAGCATCAGAGTCTTTTCCAGTGAGTCAACTCGTCGCATGAGGTGGCCAAAGTATTGGAGTTTCAGCTTTAGCATCAGTCCTTCCAGTGAACACCCAGGACTGATCTCCTTTAGAATGGACTGGTTGGATCTCCTTGCAGTCCAAGGGACTCTCAAGAGTCTTCTCCAACACCACAGCTCAAAAGCATCAGTTCTTCGGCGCTCAGCTTTCTTCACAGTCCAACTCTCACATCCATACATGACCACTGGAAAAACCATAGCCTTGACTAGACAGACCTTTGACTTTTAGACACTATTAATCTTGTTACCCTCCTACCTTTATGAGTGCCTTCCTTCAAAGATATTTTTTGTTACACATAGATCCATCCTTGATTTAATTCAGTAATTCTTCCTGAAAAATCTTCTGCAAGCTGCCCTTTGCTTTAATTAGTTATATTTCTGATATCAACTTGAAAGTGAAAGTCACTCAGTCATGTTTGACTCTTTGTGATCCCATGGACTGTAGCCTGCCCGGCTCCTCTGTCCATGGGATTCTCCAGGGAAGAGTATTGGAGTGGGTTGCCATTTCCTTCTCCAGAGGATCTTCCCTACCCAGGCATCCAACCCAGGTCTCCTGCTTTGCAGGCAAATTCTTTACCAACTGAGCAACTGGGGAAGCACTAAGATATCAGCTTAGTGAGCCTTATCACATTTTACAAAGGAAGCCCAACGCCTTAACATAAGATTTCTGTGAATTCTTAGGGAGTTAGATTGGCTCCAAATTTCTTAATCTTACCTGTATTTCATCCCCTTCAAAGATTTTAATCTCACTGCTTTTGATGTGAACTTAGCTGTTTTTTTTTTCTTGATTTCCTTCAAAGTAATTCACTAGAGAATGTGTGAGCAATAATCTTAGCAGAAGGTATAGGTAATTAAGGGGTGTGTGTGTGTGTGTGTGTGTGTGGTATGTATTAATATGTGTTTGTGGCAGTGAGGGGAGAGGTGGTATAATCATAGTACATTTCTCATTGGTTACCTTTCTGTCCAATCCTTCACCATATTCCTCAGAACACACTCTTACTCCCAATATTCTCTCTTTGTCCTTCACTTCTCTGTTTCCAAACTATTTCACTGTATTAGACAGAACAACTTAACTTTCTACCACATAGTCAGTCCTGAGTTTAATTTTGAATATTCAGAACTCATTGCAACATCTATTCAAACAGAACTAAAATCTATAGAAAAGAATCTAATGGGAATTCTACAAAAGAAAATATAAAAACTGAAATTATGTACTCATAAATTTAACAGTAGATTAGATAAACCATAAGAGAAGATTAGTAAACTGAGAGATAAATCAATAGAAAATATCCAGACTGAAGCATGAAGAGAAAATCAGGGGAAAAATACAGAAATGAGCAAAGCGTTATAAGGAAGATATTGAAGTGAGCCACAAATCAAGTGTAAGATCCTAGGTCATAGAATATTTTCAAGGAGCTCTAAAATAATTTCTCAGGAAACATAATCAAACTGAGAAATCTCAAACAGAATTTCTTGAGTAATTCCTCAAGAAAATGCTTTTTAAGCTCTTACATCATATAGAATAATACTAAAATAGCAAACATGGAAAATAATCAGGTTTCTTGGCTAAAGTTAGAATTACTTATAATTAGAATTTTTATTTTAATATATATAAAATATGTATCATATAAGTATATTATCAAATATATATCATATGAAATATATAATAATTATATAGTCATATAGTTTAATTATTCATAGAAGTTATGTTCTATTAAGTCATTATAAAATTTAAATTAGCAAGCACTGGATCATTTCCCCTAGGGGAAGCACAGGATTAGATTCCTAAAAGCCTCTAGTCACATTTTGATCAACCTATCAATACATAATCTTGTTTTATGTGTTTCTGTTTCAAGATATCATTTAATATATATCATTGATACATTAATGTAAAGCTCACAGCCAATAGCACTACAACTATCCATTGAGCAGAATATAATGTCTTGCATTTAGGAATACTACACAAACCTCATCACATTGCTTGGAGTCCACTTTAAGCAGCAACATTATCAAAAAAAAAAAAAAGGTGACACTAAATATATCGTGAAGAGGCCACTTATTCTTGGGCTGAGATCTGAAATAAGAAAGCAGCATTTCCTTGTTCAACTGGGAACATGCACATCGGATGACTCAAATGTTTTGCTACTCTGCATATGTTCATATCTGTGAGTGATCAATAAAGTGCCTTGAGTATAGACTTGAGGTTTAATTTTAGCAAGTAAGTAAATTCACAAATTCAGAATCTGAAAAGTGATCAAACGTGTGTGTGTAAATATATACATATACAAATATAATTTTTATTTATATAATCTATTTTTATATTGTTACACTTCATATTTATCAGGTGGGCTTCCCAGCTGATACTAGCAGTAAAGTCTGCTTGCCAGCGCAGGAGACATAAGAAATGCAGGTTCCATACCTGAGTCAGGAAGATCCCCTGGAGGACAGCATGCAACCCATTCTAGTACTCTTGCCTGGAGAATCCCATGGATAGAGGAGCCTGACAAGTTACAAGTCCATAGGGTCACAAAGAGTCGGACACGACTGATGTGACTTAACAGACACACATGCATATTTATTATGTATATTATAATGAGGCATGTAGAGATTGTGACACACCTTCTTAAACAAAGAAAAAAGAAACTTCAACAAGGGCAGTCTCTCTAACACCTTCACCCCAGCGCCCCCAATGCGCCAAGCCCTGATCTGCTTTGTTTCTATAGAACTTATTATTTTTTAACAAATTCTGTTCACTTGTCTATTTATTAATTCACTAATCCATTTATTTATGTATTTATTGTATTTATTACACATTTTCTGTCTTCCTCTGCTGTGTCACAGAGGCAGGTACTTTTGTTTTCTGATGGATCCCAGGTGAACAATTAGAAAGAAGGAATTAGCTTTAATGTGTTTCTCCTGTTCACCTCTTATTGAAGTTTGAGACTTAGGGTGCTTCACAGAGAACATAGGAAGATAGGAGCTGTAATGTAGTGGGAAGAGTATTAAAGAAATCAGTAGAGATCCAGTACTACCTGCCCCCCTTTAACAAATTCTTATGTTGGTAATCTCAACACTCTGAGCCTTGCTTAACACTAGTAAAACACAGAAGTAATATTTACCCCTGTGCACATCACAGGTGACTCAGTAGTAAAGAATCCACCTCCCAATGCCAGAGATGCAGGGGACATGGGTTCAATTCCTGAGGTGAGAAGATCCCCTGGAGCAGAAAATGGCAACCTGCTCCAGGACTCTGGTCTGGAAAATTACATGGAGGAAGGAGCTTGGAGGGCTAGGGTCCAAGGGATCCCGCAGAGTTGATAGGACTCAGCAACTGAGCTCTCAGGCACGAACATCACAGAGTTACCAGTTACCAGTGTTAATGAATACTGGAATACATGTAGGTTTGGAATACTCCAACTAAACATAAAGCCTTTTCTTTTTAGCAGGTACTTAAAAGCAACTATGCAATAACTGATATTAAATTAGAAACTCTTGGATCTTTCCATTTTAAAAGTGTTAGTCACTCAATCATTTCCAACTCTTTGCGAACCCATGAACTGTAGCCCACCAGGCTTCTCTCTTCATAGAATTCTCCATGCAAGAGTAATCCATGCAAATGGCAAGTGGGTTGCCATTTCCTTCTCCAGGGGATCTTCCCAACCCAGGGATCAAACCCAGATCTCCTGCATTGCAGGCAGATTCTTTACCACCTGAGCCACCAGGAATTTCCATTTTAAAGCTCAACAAAAATACCTTTTTTTCCATATGTCCTTCCCTACTTTTATCTTACTTTTAGTTTTCAAACAATATACATTTTGTCTATTGTGGTTCTCCACCATTCCATTCAAGATTCTAACAATTTTAAATAGTATGCTAAAAAATTAGTCAAAATCAAGAAAATAAGCTAACAAAGATATACAGGTAACAAAGAAACTAATTGTCCAATAAAAAAAAACTCAAAAATAAACCAGTTATCAAGGAATGCATTGATTCACTTTAACTAGTGCACTTGCAATAAATGCACTAGAATTCAAAACATACATTATATATATAATCTTCTAAAGCACAAATGTGGTTGCATGAGGGAAAGAAGTGAAATCTCTTTATGGAATCAAGGGCAGTACTCTTTAATTTCTCTTTTTTTATGATGGTATTGTTTTTCTCCTGAGATTTTGGCAGGCCCTTGAAATTGGTGTCACTTTTGATTAATTCTTTTTGTTCTCCGATGACAGTTAATGGAATGATTTGAAAGCTATTTGCTTTACAAAAAAGATCCAATATAACTGCCTTTTGTGCCCATTCTTAAAGCTTTTACTTCTTTTTCTTGAAATAATTAATAAAAGAGAAGAAAGATTGCTGTAATTACTAAGCATTCTAAACTATATCTGGGTGCCTGACATTTACAGGAACTGTCATTAAAATTAGATCACTTGTCTCACTTTAAGGAAATGTTACTTTTTACTATGTTGATGGTATAATCTGAAAAATATCTTGACAGGATACTACTACTGAAAACAGAATACAGGCCCTTCAATATATACTTATTTTTCCTTATTCAGAAATCTATAAGGTAATTAAAGTTGTTACTTCAAGTATATCAAATCCTTACGATTGCCATTGTAAAAATGGATCAAGGTCATCAATTATTTCATAAGAACCAGCAAAGTTCAAGGATTATAAGTATAAATCAGTTTTAAAGACAGATCAAAAGTAAAAGGTAAAAATATACTTTCACTCCTGTTCAACTAATCAGCTGACTTGCTTTAGAGGCAAGGTTGAATAAAAGGCTTTCAATATGCACAATGATTTCAAGTCTTTTTCCTTGTTAAAATTAATATTTGTGTATTCCAACATTTTTGTCATCAGTCCTTTGTTTGATGATATTACAGTAAATACAATCATATAAGAATCATTTTTTTTCTTGATCACATAGCAATTTTCTTATATTGCCAATAAAATGCATGAATCTTTGTTAACAAATGTGAAAATATACTGTCATATACAAATAACAGAAATACTTTAGAGACAAAGGGAAAAATAAGTAGCATGAGAAATAAAGCCCTAAGTCAAAACATTATCATTGGAAATCCTGACTATTCCTCCAGACATAGAAATATATAACTACATAAATTATATCCTAAAAGGACCAAAGATCTTAAATTACCTTAATTAAACATTCTACAGTGGCAAGAAAATTCAAAAGCTATATAAATATAAATGTCTTTAATTTGTTTAACAATTAAATGGTCTTTAACAACAAAATTTTATGTTATGGGTCTTCTATTTCCATGCAATGGAGGGTACCTAATTATGGTTACTATGAAAACCAACAATAAAAACATTTGAAATTAATGGTACCTAAAGTTATGCTTGGAAATTAATCTTTTCCCCTCCCTGAAACAACAAAGTTGATTCTATTAAATGTGATAAATGAAATGTAAATTAAAATTTTAATAAGGTGCTTGTTAATCCATTTGTTCACAGCTAACTTGAACTCAGTTAAATTAGCTCCTTATTATGAGCACTAGAGATATGATTTCTTCTAAATCTCAAGGGCAAATAAGTGTTAGAGGACTGCTTGTCCCATGATAGCTCTATAAATTGTTATTAAAATTATTCACTAGACACTTTTTCTGTGATGCATTTCATTTAGAAAGTCAATTCTGTGTTGCTAAAGAGAGAAAAGCTCTCCAACAGCAATCACAACACCAGATACAAAGGCAAAACAAAACCACATACGAGTTATTCTGGGATTTTTCATCATTGCCTTAGTCATTTTATCTCCATGAATTGCAGAAAATAGTTTTCAAATAATTGTAAAATATCACATGGTTTCTGACACAGGATGATTCCTGGAAAGTTCGAAAATATTTTAGTATTTTTTAAATGTTCTCTTCAATCTCCAGGTTCGAATTTCTCAATTTTGGGCACTTGCAGACAGATTATCTAGTTAATGCAGTGTGTCTGGTACAAATAGCAATTTTAGATAAAAGTTTTTAATTCATCATTAAAAGCAAAAATTAAATTATTAAAATTCACAATAATGATTAATTCTCCATAAGAGAGGATAGAGAGATTATTTTTTTCGTGCTTTACCAAGGCTAGTCTGAGGCTGGACAGTTAGGACTGTCACTGAGTCTAACCTATTGGTTTTACTTCTTACCCTTTGTTTCTACAACATGGAAAAGCCTACGTCATAATTGCAGATGTTCTAAAGAGCAATATGTGCTTGGTGTTTCCCCTAAGCAAATCTTAACACTCAAATCAAGCACAGACATGAGCTTTTCAACAATATAAAGCCAATATTGTGTTTCATGAGATGCCAAGTTAAAAATTATTCTACCCACATGTGTGGAAAACGTATGAGTTTCTAGCACTCCTAAAAGTAAGGTGCTAAAAGCTACAGAAAATATGTTTCAAAAAAAAACACAAGCCACAGTTTACAATGATGGTACTTGACTGCTACTTAAGAACTAATGGTTTTTAAGCATATTTACCACATTTGAAAATAATTATGGAACCTGGAATAGCCAAAGCAATCCTGACAAAGAATAAAGTTTGAAGATTTGCACATCTTTTAAGAAGTTATTACAAAGCTACAGTAATCCAAAGCATATTAGCATAAGGATAGACATACAGATCAGTCAAATAGCATTGAGTCCAGAACTAAATCCATACAACTATAATCAACTGATTTCGAACAAGGGTATCAGGACAATTCAATGGGCATAGAATTTTTTCAACAAATGGTGATGGGACACTGGATATCTACATGGCAAAAAAAAAAAGGATGAACAAAGGTGGAACTTTATCTCATTCTATATACAAAATTTAACTCAGAATGTATCTTAGATTTCACGTAAGAAAACTCCTAAAAAAAATCATAGATGTAAATATATGTAAACAGATTAAGCATAGCATTCCTAGAAATAACATCAAAAGTCCAAAGGACAAAATAAAAGATAGATAACCTGGAATCTATCAAATTTAGAAAAATCTGTGGTTTAAAGAGCACTATAAGACAATGAAATGACAATCATAGAATGGGACAAAATATTTACAATTATATATCAGACAAGCAACTTATATCTAGAATATATAAAGAACTCTTACAACTTGACAATAAAAGACAACCTAGCTTGAAAACTGGGCACAGGATTTGAACAGATATTTCTACAGAGAAGTTACACAAATATCCAAGAAGTATATGAAAAATCTTCAATATCGTTACTTGTTAGTAAAATATGAACCAAAACCACAATGAGATATCACTTCTAGGATGACAAAAATGAAAAAAAAAAAGGTAATATTAAATTCTGGTGAGGACAAGGAAAAATTTGGATCCTCTTTCACTGTTAGTTGAATTGTAAAATGTTACAACCACTTCAAAAAGCATTTTGACAGTTCCTAAAAATGTTAAACGGAGAAGGCAATGGCAAGCCACTCCAGTACTATTGCCTAGAAAATCCCATGGATGGAGGAGCCTGGTAGGCTGCAGTCCGTGGGGTCGCTAAAGGTCGGACACGACTGAGCGACTTCACTTTCACTTTCACACGTTGGAGAAGGAAATGGCAACCCACTCCAGTGTTCTTGCCTGGAGAATCCCAGGGACGGGGGAGCCTGGTGGGCTTCCGTCTATGGGGTCACACAGAGTCGGACACGACTGAAGTGACTTAGCAGCAGCAGCAGCAGCAAAAATGTTAAACACAGAGTTATATGACCCAGGAGTTCTATTCCTAGCTATAAGTCCAAGAGAAATAAAAATATATGTCCCCACAAAAATCTGTACACAAATGTTGAGAGCAACATTAGCCAGTCAGCAAAAAAGTGTAAACAACCTAAATGTCTGATCACTGATGAATGAATAAAGAAATGTGTTATATTCACATAATGGAATATTATTCAAGTGTTAAAAGAGATGAAGTACAGAAATATGCTGAAACATGGTGAACTTTGAAAGCATATAATAAGTGAAAAGCAGTTACAAAAGACCACATTTCAGGATTCATTTTTATGAAACCTCCAGAATAAGCAAATTAGTTGAAACACAAAGTATATTAGTGGTCATCAGAAGCTGAGGGGGGAAGAAAGAATGGAGAATAATTGCTCATTTGGATAAAATTTCTTTGGAGGAAAGAATGGAGAATAATTGCTCATTTGGATAAAATTTCTTTGGGGAGTGAGGAAACATTCTAAAACTAGTGATAAAGGTGGATCAATTTTGAAAATATACTAAAAATGTCAGAAGTATATATTTCAAAAGAGTGAATTCTATAGGTATATCTCAGTAAAGCTATTTTAAAAAGCAATTAGTAAATATGATGGAATTCTGTATAAATCATAATAAATCTAGTATACATTCCCTTTGTATTTTATCTGAAAGTAAGTACTTTAAATGGCAGGAACCATTTGTTTTCAAATCCACATTTTATACATGAAGACATCAAGACATGGTGATATAAATTATTTACTTCAGGACTAACAATCCATATTTCATTAGAATTGTAGACTAAATTAAAAATGATTTTAAATAACATAAGACACTTTCAAGTTATACAAAATTTGGGGAGAAGAATTCAAAGAAAATTAGTGGCAAACTAAAAGAAATTTGTAAGTAGATTTACAGCATTTCATGACTATAAATAGTGATACAGGAGGGACTGGGGGCAGGAGGAAAAGGAGATGACAGAGAATGAGATGGCTGGATGGCATCACCGACTCGATGCACATGCGTTTGGATGAACTCCAGGAGTTGGTGATGGACAGGGAGACCTGGCGTGCTGCGATTCATGGGGTTGCAAAGAGTCAGACACGACTGAGCAACTGAACTGAACTGAGAGCTGAACAAGAAGGCAGTCAGCAGCTTCAAAATCCATGTGAAATGGAATGAAAAAGTTAGATGCTTTGTCAAGACGCTGGAATCATAAAATTATAATTGCCAAATATGTAAAAAAACAATGACACAAAGGCAATGGGCTCTTATAAAGGCTGGAGTCATATCAAAGCTCATTTCTTCAGAGATTAGCTGATATGATTAAAATAGTCCCTAAATAATTTGGAGACAGAGGATATGGTAAAAGACTAATGAACATGAAAAAGGAATGACAGTGTTAGAAAGTATTCAATGATTCATACAAAAGAAAAGGACAATGGATTCAAAAATAATACTTACAATCCCTGATGACAAATAAATATACTGAGTTTAAATTATCTGGAATTATATTGTTTCATTTCAGAAAAGGTAATAGACATTTTTCCTAAATTTCCCTAATATGTATAGATGTATGATTCAAAATTGACAGTGACTAATGAAAAGATTCTCCCTGGAAAAATAAAACTAAGTAAAATAAAAAATGCAACTCAAGATAAGCATGTGAAATGGGAAAGGAAAGGAACCTAATATTTTGAGGATAGTAATTTGAGTTTTTATTAACAATCTTGGTAGTAGATTTGGAGAGACTATTAAGAAGAGAGAATAAAAAGAAAGATATGACTGTGACAGAGTAGCATCATTTTTTGTAGCCAAAGAGATGCAATGGAATGGTAACATCTCTGATGACTTTACAAAGCTTACAGAGGCAAGCTGGCAAAATACAGTCAAAATATAGGGATATGAAAGATTTCAACCTCTTAGTCATCAACTGGAATGTCTATCAGTTGTCAGTGAAGCAATTTAAAACTTTACTTGCCTTGATAACATTTCATCTGCCCAAAGATAAACATAAGACCAGTGGCATGGAAGGTACTCTTTGGCAAGTCTTTCTTACCGAAATAAGGGAATTGGGTGGAAAAGTGGAAATGAGTGAAATCTGGAGAGAAGGTGGACATGCCATCTCAAAGAAGAATTTTGAGCAGAATCATGTGACGCTGTCTCTAGTGACTCTGAAGACAAAAGTGCTCTCTTTTTTAATCTATGTACCATTTCTCTCATTGTTTCGTTATCTTTCAGAAATGAGAGCTGGAAAAGAATTCTTTGAATAGAAGTTCCATCTGTGAGTACGTGAGGAGAAAAGAAAAAAGGGAAAAAACAAAAGCTAAAATAATTATGTTTATCTAAGAAGATAATTTAAAACCAACAAAAATTTTAATGAACAAAACCCAAAAATTTATTTCTTAAAATGACAGATATAAGTGCTTAAATAATAGCTGATTAAACTGTTTTCAAAAACTTGACATACAATTTTTAATAGTTAAAAAAATTCTTAATCTATCTTAGACTTAATGAGAAGTTGATTAATAAAAATAAACTAAAACACTTTAAAATAGGGTGTTACTAAATGCCATCTGAATGGTTGAGACATTCATGTGATTCTGAAATAGCATGTCTTATCTGATTCCTCCATTCTCAAATTCTCTGAAAAATTGATTACTTTTAGTCCATTGTTCAGTTCAATTCAGTTGCTCAGTCATGTCTGATTCTTTGCGACTCCATGAATCGCAGCACACCAAGCCTCCCTGTCCATCACCAACTCCCAGAGTTTACCCAAATTCATGTCCATCGAGTCGGTGATGCCATCCAGCCATCTCATCCTCTGTCGTCCCCTTCTCCTCCTGCCTTCAATCCCTCCCAGCATCAGGGTCTTTTCCAGTGAGTCAACTCTTCGCAGGAGGTGGCCAAAGTATTGGAGTTTCAGCTTTAGCATCAGTCCTTCCAATGAACACCAGGACTGATTTCCTTTAGGATGAACTGGTTGGATCTCCTTGCAGTCCCAGGGACTCTCAAAAGTCTTCTCCAGCAGCACAGTTCAAAAGCATCAATTCTTCGGTGATCAGCTTTCTTCACAGTCCGACTCTCACATCCACATGACCACTGGAAAAACCGTAGCCTTGACTAGACAGACCTTTGTTGGCAAAGTAATGTCTCTGCATTTTAATATGCTCTCTAGGTTGGTTGTAACTTTTCTTCCAAGGAGTAAGCGTCTTTTATTTCATGGCTTCCATCACCATCTGCAGTGATTTTGGAGCCCCACAAAATAAAGTCTGTCACTGTTTCTACTGTTTCCCCATCTATTTCCCATGAAGTGATGGGACCAGATGCCACAATCTTAGTTTTCTGTTAATTTATTTTTTAAAAAATAAGCTCCACATTCTCAAATTCTCATTCTCATCTTCTTCACTTTTATGACAATTCTATTGTTTCTTTACCTTTTTCATGCCATGAAATAAAAGGGTCAATAATGTGGAAGTGTTCCAAAATCCTTCATGACTTTTGAAAAGTATTCAGGTATTTGCCATCCAAACCATGGTCTGGTAGAACTGATGAATAATGAAACAGTAATATTGTATAGGTGTTATTAAATGGAAAATTTCTCATAAACAATACACACTTAAACATATGTAACAAATAATTTTTTCCAGTTTTATTAGAGTTTGATATATAGGACTAATGAAATAAACTATTTAGGAATATTTATTTTTCATGAGTAGGGTGTCCATTTGAGAAAGAGATAAACATAGGGTCTGGGTCTAGATTAGAACTTGAGTTCTTTCTGTGCAAACCACTGGGATGTGCTATTGTAATATATTCACTGCCAAGAGATACACTACAGTGCAAATGATGGAATCTATCATATACAAAAAAATGACTTCCCATCAACTGCATAATATGAAAAGAAAAATTGTAATGATAAACAGTGTCAAAATGTGAAATAGAACGAAATATATTAATCATTCACATATGAAAAAGAAAGAGTACCATCTGCCCATTGCAGACACTTAACGGTAAATGAACAATGAGTATAAGGGTGGTAGGGCTTCCATTTTGGATGATAATGTTCATATTTACCGTGTGCTATATTTATTGCCTATATTTTAACTTTAATAAGAGTAGAAAAAAGGTTGCACTGAGTCCATTAGGTGTAGAATAGTCTTGGCCAAAAAGCAGTAATTACAATACAGTATAGGTCAAGAAGTCTCAGGCTATTACAGTTCAAATTACTATTCATCCAATCCTGGTTAAATCTAGCATTACAACTAGAAAGAAGAAAGAAGAATCTAAGTATTTATAAATATTTATGCATTTTGTATTGACAGTTCAGACATTTTACTTCTTTTTTTTTGAATACCGAAAAATAGAAATCTTCAAAATGCCTTGACAGAAATGGAGACATATATTTACTCTTTATCCATTTGCCACAATGGAATATAAACCTAACGTTTTAATTATTAACAAACTATATACCAAAGTCAATAATGTCTCTATTAGAAAAGCCAGTGAATACTTCAAATGAGCTTATCCATAGCCATAAGGTTATAGAAACTGTTTCTAAGAAAAAAAAATAGAACATTGGAGTATCACGGTTTTTCTAATTTTGTACATATCTGTGTTAAAATATAAGCAGATGATAAATTTAAGATTTTAACATATAATGTGAAGGACAGAATAAAAGTGTGAGGTACTTCTAGTAGACAAAAACCACATTCACATACATTTTTGCTTCTCATGGTCTTAACCAAATGGAAAAAAACACTTTCTGTACTAAATTGCAAATAGATTATCCTCAGATTATCTTTCAATATTTTGCTTCTTCAAACCCGTAACTTATTTTATTTAAATATATCTAGACTACATATAAAAACTATCAAACTTCTAAAATCTATTAACAACACAGAGCAAAGGAATAAAATAGTTTGTTAAATAGAGTTTGAGGTGATTTATCAAACTGCAGTCCACAAAACTTGAATATTATAATTTTTTAATTACGCTAGAAAGTTTCTAGAAACAAGTAACTAATGGGATACACAACAAATGTCTTCTCATATATAAAGACCTCTAGTGTGGAAGAAGTAGTGGAAAAAAGGTTCAATTGCCTCAGAAGAAAGTCTGACCAATTCGGTAGAATTTCAAAAGGGTCGATTTTCACCCACAACAAGAAAAGTTTTAACAGTTTAAAATATCTAATTATTTGTTTGCCTTAGGTTAGTCATGTTCTCTTTCAACTGAGGTAGTCATTATAAATATGACAGCTGTCTTTCAGGGTTGCTTATCGTTGAGGTCAAAAAAGAACCACTATTGTCCCTTAAAATTCTGAATAACATGGGCTAAAGATAACATCTGTAGAAAAATTGTTGCCTGTATGCCTTTTCTTTTTCTTTCTTTCTGGAATTAAGAAAAATTGAGTGACTGGGTATCCTTGATATCTAGGAATAGACTATAAATGGTTAAGATACATTTGAAATGGTTTAAAAATTTAAGGAAAAAAACCTGTTATCCAGGGTGTAGGTAATTGAGATTTTCATGCAATATTGATACAAAAGTAAATTATTCTAAAGATTCTACAGGATTTTAGGATTGTGTGTGAGCATTTCTCGATCTAACAATACCATTCCCAGGAATTCTATCCTGAAGAGATATCACACAAATTTATCTCAAAGTTATGCACCAGAAAATGTTCATGTTGGTCTTATTTATAATGGCTGTAAATTTTAACTTAATGTTAACTGATAAATTATACTATATTAAATACACAGTACATAGAATATAAGGCAGTCCTTAAATTTAATGATATAAAACTAGTTTATTTACACAAAAATATGAGAATGTCCATCTGTGTAAAACAAATGTCTTTCTGTGATCAAATACACATCAATTTACAACAACCACAGACACACTTAGTTGTTGTTCAGTTGTTCAGTTGTGTCTGACTCTTTGCAACCCCGTGGACTGCAGCACGCCAGGCTTCCCTGTCCTTCACCATCTCCCAGAACTTGTTCAAACTCATGTCCATTGAGTTGGTGATGCCATCCAACCATCTCGTCCTTAGTCATCTTCTTCTCTTCCTACCTTCAATCCTTCCCAGCATCAGGGTCTTTTCTAATGAGTCAGTTCTCATCAGGTAGCCAAAGTATTGGAGCTTCAGCTACAGCATCAATCCTTCCAATGAATATTTAGGATTGATTTCCTTTAAGATTGACTTGTTTGACCTCTTTGCAGTCCAAGGGACTCTCAAGAGTTTTCTCCAACACCACAGTTCAAAAGTGTCAATTCTTCAGCGCTTAGCCTTCTCACATCCATACATGACTACTGGAAATGGCAAACCACTTCAGCATACTTGCCTTGAGAACCCCATGATCAGACATGTTTAGGCTCACTATTAAATATGGATGTTGATTATTATGTTTTTCCTTACAGTTTTCTATATTGGTAAGTCTGTTAAGGGGCATATATCAATATTATTTTTAATAAATAATTATTGAACTATTTTTATGAATTATTTTAAAATTTCATGATAGTTTATCTTATGGGGAGAAGATCTAGAAAAAATACAGAAAATAACTTTTACTGATATTATGAAAATAAGCATTCAATATTAGTACACAAAAAATGAATTGTATTGCTATATATGAGCAATGAACAACCTGAAAATGACATTAGGAGGACAACTTAATCATTCATCAATTCACTCATAATAGTATCACAAAGAACAAAATTCTTGAGAATATGTTCTAAAAATTAAATAAATATTTAGTGAGTGTCTACTGTGTCCTTGGCCCTGATACACCAAACAGATCAAACAGACAAAGTTCCTGCCTTCAAGGAGCTTCTATGCAGGTGATTTACATCTTTTTAATATTTCAGATAATGTTACAATGCATTTTTAAAAGTAATTTGTATACTTAAACAAATATTCTGTTAGATGGTTTTTCTAGAATCACTATATTATAGAGAATGCAAGTTTTAAAATTATCATCAATATGGCTAACTGCCCTATGAAAACATGGTACCAATGACACTCCTACTTAGTCTTTGAGAGAATACTAACATTTCAAACAATAGAAAACTGACCTACAACTCTACTTAAGTCTAATGATTCTTCAATAGGTCAAATTTTGGAGCAAAGTTAATATCAAAGGGAATGAAGTATCATCTTAAAGAAAGAAATAAAAAAAAAAAAACTGAACTACAACTAGTATTCAAATAAAGTAGTCCAAGAGGTAAAGATCTTTCTTGTTGAGAGTTAGAAATTATTGCATTTGCTACTGAATTTTACAGGAATCATTCTTCATGTATAAAATGAGAAAGGTTGAGTCATATTTCTTTTCAAAACTGAATCAAGTTAAAAACTAAATCAGATCTTTAAAAGAAAACCGCCTACCAAAAAGGAAATTGCCTTCTCTCACTTGAAAATATAGCAGTATGTTACCTCATTAAAATGCCAATATGTAACCTATATGTGGTTGGTAAAAAAGAAATAAAAATTTTGTCAACCCTGATGTTAGTAGGCTTTGTAAAGTGATGTAATATAGAAGCAGAGGATTATTTAGTGCACTAAATGTAAAAGGAAGGCCATCAAAAATAAAACCTCCCTGTTAAGCATGAATCAAATTCCCAACTTAACATATACATTCACAATCAAGTAAGCTTCAAAACATGCAAGAAAAAAATCAAAGTCCAATACAGAAAAATCTGTAAACACTTATTCCAACATCTAGTATACGACACATAATATTACTTAAGTCTCCAAAGATTTGGTTTAATATATTTTCCTATATTAGTGCTTGTAAATATAGAGGAAAGTAATGTGTTTTTATATTGCTTTTGGAATTAGTCCCAATTACTACACAGTGATTTTTTTGTGTTCTAAAAACTATCTTTAAAATATATGTACCCTGGAGTCATTATTCCAACAATTATTCTTACAAGATTTCTTTAAAATTAGAAAGAAATTTGAAAGCATTTTGTGTAGCTAGTCCACAAAAATAACTGACATTACTATTAACAACTATTTAAAAAACAAACCAAAAAGTAGACTTCTCCCCACCACCTATTAATCTACTATCTCCATAAGAGTAAAAGGGTGGTTAAATATTTTCAAAATTATGGTTACCAGGGGGAAAGGAAGGGGAGGGATAAATTGGCAGATTGAAATGGATGTATACACACTGTACTGTGCTGTACTGTGCTTAGATGCTCAGTCATGTCCGACTCCTTGCGACTCCATGGACTATAGCCCACCAGGCTCCTCTGTCCATGGAAATTCTCCAGGCAAGAATATTGGAGTGGGTTGCCATGCCCTCCTCCAGGGTATCTTCCCAACCCAGGGATCAAACAGGCAGATTCTTTAACACCTGAGCCACCAGGGAAGCCCATATATACACACTACTACATATAAAATAGGTAACTAATAAGGACCTGGGCTTCCCTGGTGGCTAAGCTGGTAAATAATCCACCTGCAATGTGGGAGACCTGGGTTTGATCCCAGGGTTGGGAAGACCCCCTGGAGAAGGGAAAGGCTACCCACGCCAATATTCTGGCCTGGAGAATTCCATGGACTGTATAGTCCCGGGGGTCACAAAGAGTTGGACACGACTGAGTCACTTTCACTTTCACTTGCAATAAGGACCTACTGTATAGCACAGGGAATTCTACTCAATACTCTGCAATGGTAAATATGAGAAAAGAATCAAAAAGCTGGATACATGTATATGCATAACTAATTCACTTTGTTGTACACCTGAAACTGACACATTGTAAATCAACTTTATGCCAATATTTTTTTAAAAGGAGGAGTTAACACAGCCTAGTGATTCTAACATTTTCTTTTCAACCAAAATGTATGGATGTGAGAATTGGACCATAAAGAAAGCTGAGAGCCAAAAAATTGATGCTTTTGAACACTGGTGTTGGAGAAGACTCAAGAAACCCTTGGACTGCAAGGAGATCAAACCAGTCAATCCTAAAGGATTGGATATTAATTGGAAGGACTGATGATGAAGCTGAAGCTCCAATACTTTGGCAACCTGATGTGAAGAACTGATTCATTGGAAAAGATCCTGATGGTGGGAAAGATTGAGGGCAAGAGAAGGGGATAACAGAGGATGAGATGGTTGGATGGCAACCCCGACTCAATGGACATGAGTTTGAGCAAGTTCTGGGAGTTGGTGATGGACAGCGAAGCCTGGAATACTGCCATGGAGTCACAAACAGTTGGACACAACTGAGCGACTCAACCAAACTGAACTCCTGCATTGGCAAGAGGATTCTTTACCATTGAGCCTCCAAGGAAGCCCATGCTAGGTGTACATTTGTTGAAACCACATTAAACTATACACTTAAATTGGGTGCATTTTTGCTACGTAAAATAGGTCTTAATAACTTTGATTTTAAACGTCAGAAGAGTAATTAAAGAAACAGATTAAAATAAATTAAGGAATAAATTAGAATAAATTAGGAAGAGATCTTCACACATAACAAAGAGCCACCATTCTGCTACATATTAAATACGTACTAAATGCATTTACTGCATAGTTATCCAGAAATTAAGAAAAACAAACACTATTTCTCACATTTTATAGGTTGAGTTGAAAATATTGTGATTCAGGGAGTCACAAAATTAGTCAAAGTGAACACTTTCATGGGTCACAAGGCTAACAAGTTCTGTTTCTATCAGAATTCAAGTAATTCTTAATATAATGATGTTTCCACATAAATTATCTGCACATTTCAAATCCAGTTATAAGTAATTTACTTCATGGAGTTACCAAAATACTTACATTGATATTGTCTTTAAAAAGAGTATTGTTTGAATAAGTCAGGTCTGGTCCTTCAAAATCTTTCATTATGAGAAACATGTTTAAGAGAATGGTACTTGAGAAATTTCAATTTTTAACTACAGGCCCATACTGTGAATGGTTAAACATTGAATATTTAAAATATTTAATAGAATTTCCCATTATAAAAGCTGGAATGAACTTACTCTCATCCTCAGGCAACACTAGAGACTCTTCCATATTTAACACTAGAAAGCCTTCCATATTTAATTTAATGTAATAGAAAGTGAGAACAAAGACGTTTCTGCTGTGATAAAGGAGCTTACAGTCTAAAAGAGAATGAAAGGCATGTATGTGGCTCAGCTGGTAAAGAATCTGCCTTCAGTGCAGGAGACCTGGGATTGATCCCTGGGTTGGGAAGATCCCCTGGAGAAGGGAAAGGCTGCCCATTCTAGTATTCTGGCCTAGAGAATTCCATGGACTGTATAGTCCATAGAGTCTCTAAGACTTGGACGCAACTTTCACTTTCTTTTTCTTTCACACACAAAAGTGTTGTGTGTGACTTATCAAACATTCTGGATTTTGAAGGGCACAGGTGGGAAACCTGTGTATTTTCCCCTGTGTATTCATACCAACTTTCCTGACTTGTTTTGCTAACAACTAGATGAAATTTGGAGCAGTTTCATAACTGATTCATTTATGTCCAGGTAAATAAAAATCAGCTTAGTCTGATTATTTCATAAAGTTACAAAATAACCCATGAAGTTTGATGGTGAAATTAGATGCATGTGAATAGCTATCTCACCTCATCTCAAGATTTACTAGTAATTTCAAGGAGATAAACAATCACAAGACACAAAGCAGAGAGAAACCTGCAGACTGAGTGTGTCTCCACGTGTCCTTTCCTGTGTCGAACACATACCTCTGGCCTAGAAGAATTGAAGAGGTCTCAAACATACAGCCAGGAGTACTTAAATCATGAAATATCATCATTTCATACCCCAGAGTGTTATATAGCTTACTTGACATTCTTTATGGAGACATGCCTCACAAATTCATAGATTCCTGGTTGATTTATTAAAAATAAACAACTCTGTGGACCTATTCTTTTCTTGCCCCTGACGACACCTGAAGCAAATCCTATTGCTTTGGGTCTTGGATAATTAAGAGCCCTTTCATCATTGTATTCATGTTAAAAGTCTCATTTTGGTAATTAAAATGTCCAACCCGGTGTAATAATTAAAATTCTGAACCACTGACAATTGAGTTCTTCCCTCAACTAGCTGAGTGATACCACAAGTTGGAAAAGTTAGCAAAGGGAGAGTTCTTCCCTTAGCAACCGCTTCACGGAGCCAAGTCACAATATCCAGTCCTCCCAAGATGGGGCTCAGTGAGAAAGAGACAAGTGGAAGTGATCCCCCCGCCCCAGGTTTGTGTGGCTGGTTGGCCCTGTCATTGGAAAGCACCCATGAACTTTGAGTTTCATATGCTCAATGTTGACCCTTTTTTTTTCTGGACTGTTACTCTGTTTCTCAGAGTTTACACTATTAGATAACTCCAAAGGCAATTTTCACGATGCAGACAACAACTCTTTTCCTTCCAACAACTTAAACTTTGAATCTTCCCAGGGGCCTTTGTGGATTGAAGACACTGAAGGATTCCCCTCAATGTCTCTCTCCCATGGGTTTACTTGGTTCAGGGAAAAACTTACACAAACTTTCTCCAAATATGAAGGTGCAGTTGGCTTACAAGGCAGTTGGCTTTCTCTTTGTCTTTGCTGCCAAACAGGTGTTTTGCCTACATTCATTTTGCCTTTAGAATTCTTTTGTCAAGAAGCAAACACCAGTTCCCTAAACTCAAAGTATACAAATAAACTTTAAAGTTCTACACGCTATTTTCAGGTAAGAGTAAAGTAGCTTACCACTCTTTCCTGCTGAAGAATAATTTTTCTCTAAAAGCATCCTCTTTCAATCCTTTTTGTTGTTGTTGTTTAGTCACTAAGTCATGTCTGAATCTTTTTCAACCCCATGGACTGTAGCCCACCAGGCTCTTCTATCCATGGGATTTCCAGTTAAGAACACTGGAATGGGTTGCCATTTCCTTCTCCTGGGGATCTTCCTAACCCAGAGATCAAACCCGTGTCCCCTGCATCGGCAGGCAGATTCTTTACCACTGTGCCACCAGGGAAGCCCCATCAATCCTTTAAGCCCATATAACAAATTAAAGTGGCTAATTACTTATGTTAACAGAACTGCTGCTTTCCCAAATTCTTAGCTCCTCTAGAACACGTATGGAGGTGAGGCTACTTGGCAAGGATTATTGGACTGCAAGGAGACCAAATCTGTCAATTCTAAAGAAAATCAACCCTGCATATTCATTGGAAGGACTGATGCTAAAACTAAAGCTCCAATACTGTAGCCACCTGGTGCAAAGAGATGACTCATTGGAAAAGATCCTGATGCTGCAAAAGAATGAAGGCAGAAGGAGAGGGGGGTGACAGAGGATGAAATTATTAGATAGCATCACCAACTCAATGGACATGAATCTGAGCAAACTCTGGGAAATAGTGGAGAACAGAGGAACCTGCCATGCTGCAAATCATGGGTTGCAAAGAGTTGGACATAACTTAGCTACTGGACAACAACAATATGGTTTTTCACCTCTGGAGCCAATACTAAAAAAGAATGAATTTCAAAATAACATACATTCACACACACACAATACACAATATTACTTTTAATATTTTATTTCACTCTTTAGCTAGATAGAAAGGGATAAGTGCCATAAAAGAAGTACAATTTAAGTGTAAGGGAAACATGAACAGTGATAAAGAAATAACTATTTTTAAACATTTTCCACAACATAGAAATATCTATACATCATGTAGCAGTTCATCTCATGCTTCAGACCCTCCAATACAATATGATTTTTGTTACTGGGCTAAAACACATGCCTCTTTAATTCTCACTGTTACTGGTTCTGCCTTTGAAAATCATGCAAAACAAGCTACATTATAAACATAAGGCAGGAGGAGAAGGGGACGACGGAAGATGAGATGGTTGGATAGCATCACTGACTCAATGGATGTGAGTTTGAGCAAGCTCTGGGGGATGGTAAAGGAGAGGGAAGCCTGGTGTGCTGCAGTCCATGCGGTCACAAAGAGTCGGACACAACTGAGTGACTAAACAACAAGCTCTTCAAAATATGTATCATATTTCTATGGTTATTTCTCTTTTTGAGCTAAACACTATTCTCAGAGCTTTATTTCTCAAAGTTATGGTTTTTCACTCCCCTCAACATAAATTGTGACAGTGAAAGTGGAGTCGTGTCCGACTCTTTGCGACCCCATGGACTGTAGCCTACCAGGCTCCTCCATCCATGGGATTCTCCAAGCAAGAGAACTAGAGTGGGTTGCCATTGTACTAACCTCTAAATCTCTTATGTTCTGTCAATATTCCTACAAGTCAAGTATCTCATTCTGGAAACGTGTTTAAAGTGATTGAGTTGTTCTAAATACTACATTTCTTCAAATACAATTTTAAAATATCCTTTCATTTTTTGTTAGATATACCATACAGTTTATCCCTTGAGCTCTCTGTTGACAAAAAATCCTCAATTTATTTTATAAAATTTTGCTTATTAGGTAAAATATTTCCAAAATACCAATTTTATTTAATTAAGATAATGTTAAAATAAACAGTACTAAACGTCCATGTGACTTTGGGTTTCACCTTTCCAATCTAGAGTTTTGTGCTAGTAAAACCATAGAATAAAACCCCTTAATATAGATTCTGAAAAATCATTTTTGATGTGGACTGTTTTTAAGGTCTTTATTGAATTCGTTCCAATATTGCTTCTGTTTTATGTTTTGGTTTTTTTGGGTTTTTTTTGGCCTCCAGACATGTGGGATCTTAGCTTCCCAACCAGGGATTGAACCCTCATCCCCTGTATTGGAAGGTGAAGTCTTTACCACTTGACCACCAGGGGAATACCCCCAATATAGATTTTTTTAAATAAGAAACTGTGGAAGGACACATGCTTCACTAGTTGATCTCCCCTACCTGGACACTCCTGCACCCAATCCTGAACTAGTGTGTAGTACTTCAGAAAGCAGAAATCAAATTTTTGAAAAATAATGTTTGACTAAAATACAACAGCAGATTTATTCATTACATCAAAATAAACTGTGCAAATTAGGGTAGACAACAGGAATATGAAACTCCTAAGACACTTCACCTAAGGAATTTATTTTGAAAAGAAAGAATATATGCCTTTAAGATAGTGTATATTAGTATTGTGTATTAACAGTTATGCCAAATGAGTGAAAGGAATTCTTCAGAGGTTCAAAAAAAATTATTTGTCTTGACTTAGAGAACAAACTTATGGTTACCAGAGGGGAAGGGTTGGGGGAAGGGATACTTAGGGAGTTTGAGATCGACATGTACACGCTGCTGTACTTAAAATGGAGAACCAACATGGGCCTGTATGGCACAGAGAATTCTGCTCAATGTTATGCAGCAGCCTGGAGGGGAGGGGGATTTGGGGGAGAATGGATACCTGTATATGGATGGCTGAGTTGCTCTGCTGTGCACTTGAAATTGTCACAACATTGTTGTGATAAATATAAAATAAAGAGTTTAAAAAAACTACCTGTCAGAAATTTCATGAAGGAGGGGTAACTTTAGTTGGACTAAAGAATGATGAAAGTGAAAGTGAAAGTCACTCAGTTGTGTCTGACTCTTTGCAACCCCATTGACTATACTGTCCGTGAAATTCTCCAGGCCAGAATACTAGAGTGGGTAGCCTTTCCCTTCTCCCGGGGATATTCCCAACCCAGGGATCAAACCCAGATCTCCCGCATTGCAGGTGGATTTTTTACCAACTGAGCCACAAGGGAAACAAAGAATAATTAAAGAATGACCAAAATTCAGAGCAATGATGATAAGGATGCATATCTTGTGTGCAAGTGTGAAAAGAATAACATGTGAGGCATACTGGAGCATTACAAATAAATTGTGCTTGAAAAGAGGGAGTCGTGTATGATATGTGGGAAAAGTTGGGATGCTGCCAAAATATAGGAGATTTTAAATGATGTGTAAAGAGTGTGGACTCCAATTCATTGGGCAGAGGCTTTGATCCAGACAGTGATAAACATAGAGCGATGTTTTAGGAGGAGTGATCTAACTGAATTACCTGGACCTGAGAAGAGAAGAGAGGCTTCATTTGGTAAACTGTTGATGAATTAGAATTAACAGTCAACGGATGAGGTCAAAAGAGTGAGATTTAAGAAACGTCACATCTAAGAGATGTAATAAAAGGAGTACTCTAGTAACAGTCTCAATGTGGAACAAGAAGAACAGCTTTATAATATTTGTAAGAGAGATTACAAAGCTGGTGCTATTGCCATTGACTGTGATACAGAAGAGTGGAAGGGAAGGGAAACTTGTTAATTTGGGGTGAGAAAAAAACACCCCCAGAATACCTAAGTGATTTTAAATGTGAGGTAGAAGCCCAGGAGATAGACCAAAGCTGATATGGATTCCGTTGCAAGGAGGCACCTGAGGCTGTGAGCTATGGTGATGTGATGAAGGAAAAAAATAAATAAGTGCATTAGTCAAACTAGTGCAGGAGGAGAAAGGGGTGACAGAGGATGAGATGGTTGGATGGCATCATCGACTCAATGGACATGAGTTTGAACAAACTCCAGGAGATAGTGAAGGACAAGGAAGCCTGTCATGCTGCAGTTCGTGAAGTTGCAAAGAGTCAGACACAACTTAGCAACTGAACAAAAACAATGAAACAGGAATTAGAGACAGTAGAGACAGAAGGGCACCAAAAGAAGACATAAAACCAGAGGAAATGTATTATCTTGGACCCTCTGGAGCTACAGCATAAGGTGAGAAAGGGCTTGTCCTGCTAGATAGCAGGCACCATAAGAAAACTTCTGAGAGCAATGTAGAAGTCACTTACTGCGTGATCAAACTGCAAAAGTCATAATCAAGGAGATGAACCAGTGGATGTGAGATGCCATAAGACAGTCCTTTTTTTTTTTATTGGAGGCAGATTACTTTACATTAATATATTGGTTGGTTTTGCCATACATTGACACGAATCCGCCCCGGTGTACATGTGTTCCCCCTCTTGAACCCCCCTCCCACCTCCCTCTTTCCCATATCCTCCCTCCAGGTCATCCCCATGCACCTTGAGGCTTGGTTGTGTGTATACCCTCTGAGAGGCAAGAGTGGATTTTTAGTGCCGCAGATAACAACGTGGAGCCATAGAGTCCAGAAGAGTTGAATGCTTAAGAACGAGAAGGCTTTAATGATGTTAATGACTTTAGGAAATGAAGGAAGATAATCCAATGGTCATTCTTCTAACAAAAGTATTATATAGAGAAAAGTGCTTCCAAATTATTGCAAATTTGTTCTACTAAAATTCTATCATGATGTAATTTTTATTATTCACAAACCCTTTGCTAACCTCATCCAAGTCCTGGTCAAATACTCAAAAATGCTGGCTTGGTAACGTGGAAATTAATAATAATTTTCTCAAACAGAAATACAACATAACTTCAGAGGAGTTTTAATTGAGT
This sequence comes from Moschus berezovskii, assembly GCF_049115385.1. Classification (NCBI taxonomy): domain Eukaryota; kingdom Metazoa; phylum Chordata; class Mammalia; order Artiodactyla; family Moschidae; genus Moschus; species Moschus berezovskii. The sequence continues at coordinate 41,552,849 of NC_142475.1, forward strand.
AATAATTTCAATATTTAGACAGTTTAAAAGTAGAAATACATCTATTAACATGCTACCTTTCAATTTTTTTTGGAAAATTTAATATACATCTTAATAAATAGGTGTCAGAATATATCAACTATGGGATGAAATATGCTATCAAATACCATCAAGTAAAAACTGAATGACATGCTTCCTAATTGTTTTTATAATTCCATAAAGTGCCAAATATTGAAGAGAGAGGAAAGAAAGTATTGCTTTTCCCTTTCTCTTCCAGGGGAAGAGGAGTCTTGAGTGTCTTGAGGAGCCTATCTTGAGGAGTCAGATAGCATAGACAGATGATCTGATCAATTCATACTTTCATATTTTTCTATGTATGAATGACCACAGCAAATATTTATCATTGCTTTATTTCTTATAATTGTGATGATATTATTTTTCTTCTGTACTCAAATCATTTAGGTGACTTCAGAATATTTGTGTATACTTAGAAGACTTAACGGAGAAGGCAATGGCAACCCACTCTAGTACTCTTGCCTGGAAAATCCCATGGGCGCAGTCCATGGGGTCGCTAAGAGTCGGACACGACTGAGCGACTTCACTTCCACTTTTCACTTTCATGCATTGGAGAAGGAAATGGCAACCCACTCCAATGTTCTTGCCAGGAGAATCCCAGGGACGGCAGAACCTGGTGGGCTGCCGTCTGTGGGGTTGCAGAGTCGGACACGACTGAAGCGAGTTAGCAGCAGCAGCAGCAGAAGACTTAAGGCAAACTCAAGACCTAAGGGAAGGAACTACTATCAAATACCCTGAACTAATATCAGAATAACAAGAATTTGAAACATAACAAAATAATGCTAACCAAATTGACAAACAAGTTACTTAAGCAATTGTTGTTGTTGTTGTTTAGTCACTAAGTCATGTTCAACTCTTTTGCGAGCCCATGGACTATAGCCTGTCAGGCTCCTCTGTCCATGGGATTTCTCAGGCAAGAATATCGGAGCTGGTTGCCATTTCCTTCTCCAGGGGATCTTCCTGACCCAGGGGTCAAACCCGCATCTCCTACTTGGCAGGTAGATTCTTGACCACTGAGCCACTTGAGAAGCCCAACTTAAGCAATAAATTATCATAAAACAGAAAGCCTCGACATTGTTATACAAGTATTATATGTGGAGAAAGAACACATTAGAATACTATGTAGAAAATTTACTTTAAATGTATGAAAAACTGAATTCTCATATATGGAGAATGAGTGAATATTGATATTGGAGAATATATGCAAATCTTAAAAATCTATACAAGCGTATCTTGGAGATACTGTGGGTTTAATTCCAGACCACTGCAATGAAATAAATATTACAATAAAGTGAGTCACACAAATTTTTTGGTTTTCCAGTGCATGTGAAAGTTATATTTACACTAGACTGTAGCCTGTTATATGTGCAATTGCACTGATCTTAAAAAAAAAAAATTGAGGTACATGCATTAATTTAAAAAATACTTTATTGCTAAAAAATTCTAACCATCATCTGAGTCATCAGCAAGTCCTCATCATTTCGCCAGTGGAGGGGTTGAAATATTTTGAGAATTACCAAAACATGAAGTGAGAAAATGATGCTGGAAAAGTGATGCTAGTAGACTTGCTCCATGGAAGATTGTCACAAACCTTCCATTTGTTTAAAAGAAAAAATCTTCAAAGTTTGATAAAGTGAAATGCAGTAAAACTAGGTACCCTTGTACTTGGAATCAGTGATAAAAATGTATTTTACCTAGTGTGATGATTAATTTGGTGTACCACCTTAACCGAGCCATGGGGTGCCCAGATGTTAAATTAAACGTTATTCTGTGTGTATCTATGAGCATATTTCCAAATGAGATTAACATTTTAATTTGTAGACTTTATAAAACAGTCTGTCTTCCTCAATATGGGTGGTCCTCATCCCATACACTGAAGACTGAATAGAGTAAAAAGTCAAGCAAGAGAAATTGTTCTCTCTGCCTGATGGTCTTGGAGCTGGGACCTGAGTTTTCTCTTGCCTTCAGGCTCAAACTTGGACAAAAAGTTAACAAGATAGCCTCTCCTGGTTCTCAGGCCCCCAGACTCAGAGTGGAGTTATACCATTGCAACTCCTGGGATTCCAGCTTTTTTACCTCCATGAGCACATAAGCCAATTCTTTATAATAGGTCTCTCCAGATAGATGGCTAGATAGACAGGTAGATAGCTAGCTAGATAGCTAGACAGATAGATAGATAGGGCTACATATCTCCTATTGGATCTCTGTAGAATCTAAACTAATACACTTAATAATACTATTTCCCCATTATTTTCTTTTTAGTAATTCTTTAAAATAAATTTTAGAAACATTTCTTTTTAATTAACAGATGGTTCTTTTTAATTAGTGCATGGTTCAATAGAAAATTGCAGACATCTCAATTCCTGAAGCTATTTAATTAAAGTGAAAACTAAAATACCACTGAGAATGAAATAGTGGAAATATCATATAACTCCGAGTCAGAATTTTGCTGACCTGAATTCCAGTCCTGACTGCTTCACTATTAATTTTCCTGAGTTTTAACCACTGCATCTGTAAATTAATGACTTTGGACTGAGTGGATGTTTTTCAAGCTTGTCTTAACAACACAACTCTTTCTTCAAATGAAAATCCATGTGGAAAAGCAATATATTTTACACTTTACATAAACATAGTAGAGAGAGTGTCCATCCAATAATCAAGCACCATGGGAGGCAAATTGGAAAGCACTGAGCCAGCTGGTGCCACCCAATTTTACCATTGGGGCATCCTCCAACTGGTCATGTTTTATTAATCATAAAAACAACATTTATTGACATGTGGGCTGCACACTTTATATATTTTATTTCATTTATCCATTTAGCAGTAGATAAAATGAGGCCCAATTCATTGATTTGCCCAGTCATCATACAACTAGTAAATGATTGAGCCGGAACTCAGACCCAGTACAACTTGACTCCAGAGCCCATATTGATTCTCAGAAGCATTATTATTTGTTAAATATTTACTAGGTACTAGGCACAGTGCTTGATTAATACTCATAATTATCATATACGCTGAGTAGTACTATCCTCATTTTATAGGTATGGAAACGAAGACTTGGACAAGTTAGGGAACCTACTCATGTTCACACTTTCAAAAGTTACTTATGTCCCTCTTTTCTTTGGCATCAGTAAGCAATTTAGAATTCCCCAGTAATTTAGAATTTTTCAATCCCACCTAAATTCTATCATGATCAGTAGTAAATGTTTATTGTTCCCAGAAATTGGATGTGGATTGTGAAAATGTAGCTTCATGGGTGGGGGGAAGGTGTTTCAAAGTTAGCCACTAAAAATATAGAGAAAACACAGTTCTCTTTCAGAAATACATCATTTCATTCTTTTGTAACAGTATTTATAGACTGTTCAAGAGTTTAAAGATAATCACTATTATTACTAAGTCCATAAGTAATTCCACTAAGAATACAAAATGATCACCATCTTTAAATTAGTAGATATTTAAACTTTATTCCACATTTTCTATAAATACTGTAAGAATAATCTCCATCTTTTCAGTTTTCTGAACATTGAATATTAACATTCTAAGCATACACACATCAATAGCCTGAAGAGAGAATATTTGAACCTCCAAGAGTAAACAAACATGTCAAGGAAATTAAGTTTAATATCCATAAATTAAAGAATATTTGTTTTAGATTTTTCCTATATTAAAACCTCTTTAATTTCTTACAAATAGAACATAAACAGAAAATTATTTTAAAGAGATATTAAACTTCAGAATTAGTTCAAGATGGTGGAGTGGAAAGACATATGCTCATTCCCTCCTGTGAGAACACCAAATGCAACAAGCTATTGAACGACCATTGATGAGAGGCTGCTGTAACCCACCAAAAAAGGATATCCCACATTCAGAGACAAAGGAGAAGCTTCAACAAGACAATTGGAGGGGTGCAATCACGATAAAATCAAATCCTATACCCACCCAGTGGATGATCCACAAACTTGAGAATAATAATACCAAAGAAGTTCTCCTAGTGTTGTGAAGTTTCCAAGCACCACATCAGGCTTCCTAGACTGGGAACTGGCAAAGGCACTAGGTATCCCCAAGGAATCTGACTTTACAGGTCAGCAATATTTGATTACAGGACTTCCACAGGCCTGGGGGAAACAGACTCCACTCTTGGAGGACACAAACAAATTCCTGCATGCACCAGGACCCAGGGGAAAGAACCAGTCACCCACAGGAGACTGAACAAGACCTACCTGAGACACATAGTAATCAAACTGAAAAAAAAAAATTAAAGACAAAATATTAAAAGCAACGAGGGAAAATGACAAATAACAAGGGAACTCTCATTAGGTTATCAACTGATTTCTCAACAGAAACTCTACAAACCAGAAGGGAAAAAGCACAATATATTTAAAGTGATGAACGGGAAGAACACACAACCAAGAAAACTCTACCCAGCAAGACTTTCATTCAGATTTGAAGGAGACATCAAAAGCTTTACAGACCAGCAAAAGTTGAGAGAATTCAGCACCACCAAACCAGCTTTATGACCAAAAGAAATTAAGAAAATGATAATAAGATCATACATATTGATAATTACCTAAAATGTATATGATTAAATGCTCCAACTAAAAAACATTGACTGACTGGATGGATAACAATATGTGCATGGACGCACTTCCACTTCCTTCATCACTCTACTTAGCCAATCAAATTGCATGTAATTATTTTATATTGTTAGGCTAATCTTGTTTCTATTATGGCTTGCAGTTGTAATTATCTTTTATCTTTTGTCTGGCTATTGACTGTGAAAGCTGATAAACATCTTTTACTATTGTTATTATTTTATTATTGTGATTATTCATTTTAATATCATTATTGGTCAATAGAAAATAATAGGGTTTTATATTATTAGATAATATAAGTATGTAATTTATGTTAAATAAATTACATAAGTAAGTGCTTCACTCAATATGCCACCAAATTTGGAAAACTCAGCAGTGACAATATACAACCTTGCTCATTTAACTTATATGCAGAGTACATCATGTGAAATGCTGGCCTAGATGAAGCACAAGCTGGAATCAAGATTGCCAGGAGAAATATCAATAACCTCAGATATGCAGATGACACCACCCTTATGGCAGAAAGTGAAGAACTAAAGAGCCTCTTGATGAAAGCGAAAAAGGAGAGTGAAAGAGTTGGTTTAAAACTCAACGTTTAGAAAACTAAGATCATAGCATCTGGTCCCATCACTTCATGGCAAATAGATGGGGAAACAATTGAAACAGTCACAGACTTTATTTCGGGGGGCTCCAAAATCACTGCAAATAATGACTGCAGCCATGAAATTAAAAGACACTTGCTCCTTGAAAGAAAAGCTATGACCAACCTAGGCAGCATATTAAAAAGCAGAGACATTACTTTGCCAACAAAGGTCTGCCTAGTCAAGGCTATGGTTTTTCCAGTAGTCATGTGTGGATGTGAGAGTTGGACTATAATGAAAGCTGAGCACTGAAAACTTGATGCTTTTGAACTATGGTGTTGGAGAAGACTCTTGAGAATCCCTTGGGCTGCAAGGAAACCCAACCAGTCAATCCTAAAGAAAGTCAGTTCTGAATATTCATTAGATGGACTGATGTTGAAGCTGAAACTCCAATACTTTGGCCATCTGATGCAAAGAACCAACGCATTGGAAAAGATCCTGATGCTGGGAAAGATTGAGGGCAGGACAAAAAGGGGACAACATAGAATAAGATGGCTGGATGGCATCACTGACTGGATGGACATGAGTTTGAATAAACTCCAGAGTTGGTTATGGACAGGGAAGCCTGGCGTGCTGCAGTTCATGGGGTCACAAAGAGTTGGACACAACTGAGCGACTGAACTGAACTGATATTATTACAACTCCATTTCATAGAAAAGCCTCCACTCACTTTTTAAAATCCAGATGTACATTAGAATTATCTTGGAATTTTTTGAAAAACACTAATGCCCAGGTATTATTTTTTTCTCCAAATTTCTGGATGTGATTCTAATGAGCAGCCATGTTTAAAAATAACCAGACTGTATGATAATCTCTTGTGTTTATCTTATTTGCTTCATTTTTGCTATTTCACAGTCAGTGCTCCCATTTCATTTAGTTTACGTTTTCCAGTTTCTCAGTCTCCTTTTTTGTTATTGTTCTTTCTCAAGCTTTTATCAAGTGTAGTAGAAAGTTTTATACATGTTTCTATATAGATATATGTATCTATACATATATATATTAAATATGTATAGATATATAGTATGCATAATATATATATTAGAAACTTACGGAATTTTTGCTTTGCTAAAAAATTTATGACATTGTGGTTCCATTTGTTTGACTAAGTATGAACACAATGCTAGATTTCTAATTTATATTCACTTAAAACTTTGATACAGCTCCATTTATTCTGGCATCTAGTATTACTGCTTAAAGTCTAGAAAACTTATTATTCAAGTGATGTTTTTTAAAAAATTGAATGAGACTTGAAACTTCTAATCCAATTCTGAGAATATAAAGAAATATTATGTTGTTTAAAAAAAAGGCAAACAACGTTTTGGTTTTGGAAATAATCTATAGATAAATATGTATGTTCTTATATTGTTACTGTTTTCAGTGCAGTTTTTATATTTTTTAAAATAAATTAAGAATGTATTTTAAAAATGTAATTTACTAACTGGGAAATGTTCACTCCTTTCATAGTATAATGGTTTCCATATTCTAAGAGAAATCTCTAAAATTAACCATCTAATAAACAGCATTTCTTTAAAAAATAAATTCCTGCACAGTAAAAAAAAGAGAGATTGAGCTTCAAATATTAAGAAATAAAGTGCTGGATTCCATCCAGAAGTAAACCGGTAATTGTGTTAAAATGTGGATGCTGAAATCTTTCCCTGAGCTGCCTCTTGAAGTTGACCAGGTCATGCTAGTGACTGCCAAAAATCCAAAATTGGCACTTCTTCTCAAGTCAGTGTATAGGGGTTGGCCAGCTGGAAAGTTGCCTGAGGAGTTCCAATAATTTGAAAATCATCAACATAAATTTTCTCCCTAAAAAGAATGCTTCTTCTGGGGGAAATTGAACCACTCTTCCAGAGGGCTGTTGACACATAGGTACCTTGCAGACAGCACATCCAGGAATTGGCCTGAATTTATGCTTACAAGTCCAAAATTGACACCCACTTGGAAAGAATGGAAATGCACACAGTCCCATTTCCTAGGAAATTAGGAGCCTTGTTTAAAATAAATCCATATTAATGTTGGACATAAGACTTAATTTCGGGTAAGAGTTCTCCATCCATGCTAGAATCTTTCACCAGTGGTTCCTTAAATAGCTTTTGGTGGAAAATCAGCAATTTCTGGTATAATTGAGAGCAGGATTGAGAAATTAACGAGTTTTTCCTAACAAAGTTACCATGAACGCTGCCAAAAAATCCTTACCAAAAGTAACTTCATGTTACCTGACTAAATTGCCCTGTACAGTATATTAAACACAAAACCAACAGCACATTTAAAAGGTCTATTGAGGGTAGCCAAGATCCTTATCACTCAAATTCTGGAATGTTCTATCTATAAAATCAAGTTATGTAAGCTATTTACAGAACAGTATTTTAGGGTGCTCTTTGATCAGTTTATCCCCTTCTACAGGGAATTCTTAACACAAAGATAGGCTTTGTTTCTTTTCTATTTGCTTTTCTTTGCTTTGCGATTATTTCAACCCCAAGAATTCATACTGATGAAGTGGATGATAATCATCAAAATTTCCTAAAACACTCCCATGAAAGACAAGCCAGACAAAGTGATGATAATCAGCTGAGGGGACAAAAATCTAAGAATTATCATTCGTATTCACTAACACACTGTTTTAAAGAAGTGTTTTTATTTTCTTCCCTATGAAGGAAACAGTGGAGAAAGTCAACAACATACCCATTTAATAAATGATGGCACTGATGCATTAAAATGGTCTATAAGCTTAGAAAATATAAAATAATGTTTGATGATAGCATAGTATTTTCATGTAAATCATGACAATCGATTATTACTTCAGCCCTCTGAGTGACTAGATAGGAATAATTAGTCCAAGTTTATAGATGAGGAGACAGGTATAGCTGTTTAACTGCCAGCATGGTGAGGAGCAACGTGTATAAAATAACCGAGAATAATGACACTAACAATGTTGGAAAGGAAGAGAACAGAGCAAGTGTGGAAGCAGAGATGGGGGAGAGTGGTTAAAAGTAAAAGCCACAACACTTACATCTGTCTACTGTAGCTAATTTTAAGTGCTACATTCCTTCCAAAATTCTATTTCCTTTTAAAATGTTTAGTTAGTTAGTTTAAAATATGTGGAATTTAGAAAAATGGTACTGATGAACCTATTTGCAGGGCAGAAACGGAGATGTAGATGTAGAGTACGGACCCGTGGATATGGGGGTAGGGGGATGAATCGGGAGAGCAGCACTGACATGTACTCACTATTATGTGTAATAGATAACTAGTAGGAAGCTGCTATAAAGCACTGGGAGCTCAGCTTGGTGCCCTGTGCTGACCTAGAGGGATGGGATGGTGGAGGTGGGGGAGGTTCAAGACAGGGGATATATGTAAACACACAGATGATTCACTTTGTTACACAGCAGAAACTAATACAATTGTAAAGCAACTGTATCCCATTTTTTTTAAGCTGACAGATTGAACTATTATCCTGCTTAATGTCCAAACCCATAACTTCATTAGGCCAGGAAAAGCATTTGGATGCAGATGTAGAGTTCTCTTGATGAAAGTGAAAGAGGAGAGTGAAAAAGTTGACTTAAAGGTCAACATTCAGAAAACTAAGATCATGGCATGCAGTCCCATCACTTCATGGCAAATAGATGGGGAAATAGTGCAAACAGTGACAGACTTTATTTTTCTGGGCTCCAAAATCTCTGCAGATGGTGATTGCAGCCATGAAATTGAAAGACGCTTACTCCCTGGAAGAAAAGTTATGACCAACCTAGACAGCATATTGAAAAGCAGAGACATTACTTTGTCAACAAACGTCTATCTAGTGAAAGTCACGATTTTTCCAGTAGTCATGTATGGATGTGAGAGTTGGACTATAAAGAAAGTTGAGCACTGAAGAACTGATTCTTTTGAAGTGTGGGGTTAGAGAAGACTCTTGAGAGTCCCTTGGACTGCAAGGAGATCCAACCAGTCCATCTTAAAGGAGATCAGTCCTGGGTATTCATTGGTAGGACTGATGTTGAAGCTGCAACTCCAGTACTTTGGCCACCTGATGCGAAGAGCTGACTCATTTGAAAAGACTCTGATGCTGGGAAAGATTGAGGACAGGAGGAGAAGGGGACGACAGAGGATGAGATGATTGGATGGCATCACCGACTCAATGGACATGGGTTTGGGTGGACCCCGGGAGCTGCTGTTGGACAGGGAGGCCTGGCATGCTGCGGATCATGGGGTCGCAAAGAGTCGGACACGGCTGAGTGACTGAACTGAACTGAACTGTAGAGTTCTTTAAGCTGCTGAAAATATTTTACTTTTTACTTCATGGTGTAAAATAAATTTAAAGATGAACCAAAAATAAATAGATAGATGCATTCATTCAGCAAACATTTGCTGTGTGTATTTTTTGGTAAAACTTGCCTCTCTCATGATACAGGTGTCATCTCAAGCGCTGCCTTCTGAAATATACCATGCCTACCTAGCTCTAGGGCTTCCCTTGTGGCTCAGCTGATAAAAAATCTGCCTGCAATGCGGGATACCTGGGTTTGACCCCTGGGTTGAGAAGATCCCCTGGAGAAGGGAAAGGCTACCTTCTCCAGTATTCTGGCCTGGAGAATTCCATGGACAGTCCACGGGGTCACAAAAAGTAGAACACGACTGAGTGACTTTCACTTCTACCTAGCTCTATGGTCTTCCCTTGCTCCCTTCCAGCCTCCATCTCATTAGGCTGTTTAACGTCACTTGTAACACATCACTATTTGAAATGATCTTTTCTACTTTTTTATATATTCATTTCATGTTCCCTGCTTGCAATCCACCCTAAACTGGAAGTTCTTTGAAAGCAGGAAGTGGGTCCATTTTCATCAAGGCCACCATCCTCAGTGCCTTGAACAGGGTCAGCGTGCTGTAAGTCCTCGGTTTATAATGAGGAATAAAGATCTAAAAGAGCTGCCATTTTGTACATTTCTTATTGTTTTTGTTGTTTAGCTGCTAAGTCATGACCAACTCTTTTGCGACCTCTTGTATTGTAGCCCTCCGGATTCCTCTGTCTATAGATTTCCTAGGCAAGAATACTGGAATGGGTTGCTATTTCATTCTCTAGGGGATGTTCTCAAACCAAGGGTTGATACGTCTCCTGCATTGGCAGGCAGATTCTTTATCTCTGAGCCACCAGGGAAGCCCACATTTCTTACATAAAACAGTAATTTTGCACATATCCTTGCAATTGATTTTCATGAAAATACTTTGAAATGGCTACACTTAGAATATGTTTCAGAAACATCCTTATATGATTTTTCAAGCTCGTAGCTCACACAACATAAAATCAGTATTCACAGACTGTAATAATTGTTGAAAGACACCCGTGTTCTCAAGATGTCTTCAGTACTACACGTTCGCCAGATTGAGTTCCATCTGCTTTGTTCATTCTATGTTCCAGATGTAGGAGCAAGCACCAAGCCCACACAAATTTTCAGTGAAGTTTTGTTTCCTAAACAGTAGGGAGTACTGAGAACTACAAGAAAATCCACCCACTTAGCTTCTCCAAGTAGCCCAGCTGTGCACAAATGATAAAGCATGTTTCTACACACTAGAAGGCTAAAAACAGTTAGTTTCTCTTTGCAAGATAGCGTTGTTTGGGGTATTCCTGGTGGCTCAGTGACAAAAAGCCTGCCAATGCAGGAGACATGGGTTCAATCCCAGATTGAGGAGGCTCCCACATAACCCTGGAGCAATTAAGCCTGTGCTCCACAACTACTAAGCCTGTGCTCTAGAGCCCAAGAGCTGCAACTACTGGGCCCTATGCCACACCTGCCAAAGCCTGTGTGCCCTAGAGCCTGCGCTCTGCAACAGCAGAAGCCACCACAATGGAAGGCCCATATACCACAAGTAGAAAGCCCCTGCTCACTGCCACTAGAGAAAAGCCCAGGCAGCAATAAATAAATGAATAAAATTTTTTAAAATGATAGTATTATTCAATCTAAGAAGGAGAAATCTCTATTTTAAAAAGTATTGATACCCTTAGTTACTTCGATCGTCAATATTTCTTTAAGACAGACACAGTAATGCACATTATGTATTTTAGAATCTGCTTTTTGGTTTCTGATTATAAAAGTGTTGTCAGATTGCTCTGTCTCATTCAAAATACATTTTATTATCTTTAGGTATACACAGCTAGATTTCATTTCTTAGCTCCACAAACAGTTAAGACTATGTGTCTGAGATCTGGCCAGGAAGAGATGCACATTTATGGGCAAAAACATCAAGAAGCAACTCTTAAGAGGTAGAACCCAAAAGACTTAAACAAAGGCGGTGTCACAAGATAACAAAAGCTTGGATCCCTTAACAATAACAAAGAGGCACCTCCAACAAGGCAAACTCCCACTGATTGACTTAAATGACATATAAATTCCTATTCCATTAAGTCAGTGAGATCTTAGGAATATTCTGCTGCTTGACTAATGTTATTTCCCATCATATAATTTATTATAGAAGCTTGACTATACTAAAAGATATTGCCTATTCTGACATATTTATTATTCTAAGTGAACTTCAGAGTTATTCTGTTGGAATTTTAATTAGAATTACAATGGATATATACGTTAATTGAATAACTATTTCATAGTTTAATATTGCATATTGTTATCAAGGGTAACATTTATTCAAATATCATTCTTCATGTAGCATCTATATATTCCCTGTTATTCTGAGGTGTTTAGCTTGTTATTACTTTTTTTATTATTTGTATCTCTAACTGGAATATATTCCCAATATCATTTTCTTCCTTATGGTTGTATCAAACCCATTCTATATATTAATATTTTGTGACCACATTATTGGATTCCTCTGTTCATTATAATAGTACTTTTTCCTATTGATTCTCTTGAGTTTTTCACATATATAAAATCATACTATCTGTAAATAATGACAAACTTGCCCCTTCTCTTCCAATGTTTATCATCATTATTTCACCCATATGTCTAATTTCATTGTCTAGAACATTTCCAGATAATTAATAAATAATAATGGGAAAGCAACAGACACCTGACTTATTTCTGACTTCAGGGAAGAGGCTTGAAGTGTTTCATCACCAAGAACAATTCTAGAAACTGGCTTGAGATATGTGTATCATTTTGTTTAAAGAAGTATTATTCTCCTACTAGTTTATGAAAGATTTTTCTTATTTGACCTGTAGTCAATTGTACTAGATTTCTTGCATTCCTGAAATAATCCCCACTTGGTCATGGCATATTATTCTTTTAATGTAGTGTTGGATTTTATTTTCTGGATTTTATTTACTGTCTTTCATTAATATTCATAAATATGATGGTTTATCACTTTTTTTGTGGTGTTTTTGTCAGATTTTGGAGTCAGTATCATAGTAATTTGGGCTTTTTTTTTTTTTAATGAATTGGAATGCTTTATTTTCTATGCCTGAAACGATTTAAATTGCACAGGAATTACCTGTTCTTTGAAGGTTTGAAAACATTCATCCATGAAATTCTTTGGTATTTTTATAGGCCAGGCCCTGATTTAACAACATAATGAATTCCTTCCATGATCATTGTTTGGTTGAGTGTATCTATATCTCTTGAGTCAATTTTTGTTATTTCCAATTTCTAGAAAATTGAGAAACTTGTTTCTGAAGTTACCTGTGCATTGTATAACGTTGATAAAAAAGTATAAATTCAATATTTTTCAAAAAGATTTTGTAAAGAAGATATTGCCAAAAGTATGTTTCATGGATGTTAATAGGATTGTTCCTGGTGAATTTAAGGTTCTCGCTTCATTGCAAAAGAATTCAGAGATGAAGTGATAGCAAGAAATGGATTTATTTAGAAAGAAACACATTCCACAGACAAGAGTATTGGCCATCTCAGATGATGAGAGAGAGAGAGGAAGAGAGAGAGGGTGCAGCTTCGAGATATCATGGGGTTAGGTTCTATGGACTAGGTAATTTCATTGGCTAATGAGTGGGAAGATTAGTCCAATTATTTGAGGGGTGGGGCAGAGGTTTCCCTGAATTGGGCCATGGCCCACTTTTTGCTTTTTGATGGTCAGCTTCAGAATTGTCATGGCACTGCTGGGTGTGTCACTCAGCTTATGTATTACGATGAACTATATGATGCATCTCAAGGTTCACTGGAAGTTGAATATTCCGCCATCTTGGACCAATTTGATTCTAACCAGTTTTCATCAATATCCTATGGCTATATCATTCTTTTAAAGACTGTGCCATTCTCCCTTCCCCCTGTTTCAAGATAACATAAAAAGTCTAGGATCAATATAATTGGGAGATGATTTAGAGTAAATATGATATCTTTCTCTGCAGCACTTCTCGGAGTCCTTAATATTCTTATGTATATCTTGACTTTAAAGGGAGTCAGTGAATATAACCATTTTCATACTTGACTGTAGAATTTCCTCTTTTTTTTCAAGGACCATCCCATGGGACTTGTGTGCTCTAGTACACAATTTGGGAAAGAGACCTGAAGAAATCTGAAGGGCAAGGTTATTATTGCAGAAATATTTTCAGTACTGATGAAACCAGAGTGTTCTGGAAGACATTCCTTTCTAGAAAACTCATAAAAATACATTAAAACTATATGAACTTGAGTGGCTTAGAAAGACATTTGGTTTTATTTGATTCAGACATTTTTCACACTCATACTTTGGCCAGTACATCACTCTTAAAAATCCCAAAGACACTAAGTATATGTAAAAGATAAAGCTGTAACAATTTGAATATTAAAAACAAACATTTGAATAAGTTTTAAGTAACTAGTGTAGAGTTTTTACTTATGTAAAATATCACTTGTTTAAGCAGAGGGCATTTTCTATACAATAGAGAGTGACCATGGACGTCCCCTGTGGCTCAGCTAATAAAGAATCTGCCTGAATGCAGGAGACCTGGGTTTGATCCCTGGGTTGGGAAAATCAACTGAAGAAGGGAAAGGCAACACACTCCAGTATTCTGGCCTGGAGAATTCCATGGACAGAGGAGCCTGGTGGGCAATAGTCCATGGGGTCGCAAAGAGTTAGACAAGACTGAGTGACTTTCACTCACTCACTCAGACAGTGACCATAAAAATCTAACTTATTTTCCTCCATGATATTATGCTGGTTCCAATTTACAGATAAAGAGATTTCATATCCTTTCTATGTAAACCTGCTTTGGAGACCTAATGTTTAACAACTAACCCATAATGGCATCTGGAAAAATCAAAAACGGAGGAAAGAAAAGTGAATGCCAATGTGCAAATACATCATCAATTATAGATGTAACATTCAAACAGAACATGCTTGGAAGTTGATGTTTCCTCATTTTCTGAGACCTATCAACAACAGACTCTGGGCCCAATTTAAGAGCAACATTCAAGCCGCCCAGACAACAGAATGGATGGGTAAAGCCTTCCTGAATTTTATATTTTCAATACAAATCTTAGAAAATTCTCACCCCAGGCTTAACTAGAAAAAAAAAAAAAAAACCACACAAAACTTGAACTCTATTGCCTTTAATTGTTTGAAGGAATTCAGAGAAACAAAAGGAATTCTTGAGTACAGCTCTTCCAAGTATCTGCCTCACTGGCATGGCTTCCTTTATCATTTAATTAAACATGTATCTACATAGAAACAGTGAGCTTCTACCAGAAACCTACAGAAGAGTTTGGCAGTGGTGTGCTGAAGCTGGCTTGTACGCCTCAGGAGAGTCAGTTGTGTGCTTTTCTTCCTAACACTGTGTTAGGTAACCTCACATTGGTGACTTTAAGTTGGCTGCAGTAGGAGAATTTATACCATGGAAATTGGCAAACATTAAACATATACCAGCATACCTCTGTTAATTATGCAAAACACGACAATGTCAATATCAATAATTATAAATTATGCTCTGTTTGATAAATGAATTGTATAATAAATTATGAACTCAGTCATTCCAAAAGTTCCTCCCAAATTACATGTACACACAGCTTATTAGTTTAAGGTAGTGACTGCAACTTCTGCTACAGTGATGTGCGTGTTAAATTGCTTCAGTCATGTCTGACGCTTTGGAGACCCTATAGACTATAGCTCTCCAGGCTCCTCTGTCAGTGGGATTTGCCAGGCAAGAATACTGGGATGGATTGCCATTTCCTGTTCCAGGGATCTTTCTAACTCAGGGATGGAACCCATGTCTCTGACCTCTTCTGCATGACAAGTGGGTTCTTTACCTGTAGCGCCACTTGGGAATACATATCTTAACTACAGTGTTAGATTATGCATTCCAATATTTGACATAATTAACTAAATACCTTTGGTGTGAAAATCAGTTTACCAAACTTGAGGACTGTTTTGAGTGGTTTGGCACATGCTTTTCTAGTTATTATTCTTTTATACGATAGTGAATTTGAATATCTCAATGTTTTCCCCTATATTTCTCAGAAATCTAGATCACAAACTTTAGACTTCAGTGTTCAGCACAATACCATTTATGGATTTGATCTTAACATTTGGCTAGATGTTTTCAGGAGCCATAGATAATGTTTGTGTCAAGGAAATTATTTGAAATTTACAGATTTAAGTGGTAGATTTATTCAAGATATCCACATTTCTGTGCATTGATTATAGATTTCAAAAAGGGGAGATTTACTCTTGGTGCTGGAATACAATTTTCTTCATGCAAAACATTCATCTTATTTATTTTACAGCAAGTTGAAAAACTCTGTTAATCTGGTGCACACATAAATATCAAAATGTGTCAAGGAAAATACCGTTATTTTCTGAAATAGAACTCGTTGAAATTATTTACCCACCTTTCTACACACAGAGGCACACACATCCCTGATTTTTAAATCATGTAATCTGAAGTTACTCATGTGAAACTCTACATAAAGTAAAAGAAAGTATTCAAATACACCAAAAATGAGGGTTAACATAGCTAATAATTTTTGTTCATACACTTGACCCTGTACTTCCCAATAGCTGCAGAGAAAGGCAGGGAGAGTTGTATATGCCTTAGTGCTGGAAAAATAAAAACTTTAATTTTTCCAGGGAGGCAGTATTTCCCCTTGCTTAATTCATTTAACAAATTCATCAAATAAATAGTTATTAATAGCCTCCTACATGTGAGGCACTACACCAATGCTGAGAATACAGAAATTAAGCAGCCATGGAAGGTGGGTATAAAAATCAAATAAGTGCAAATGAGTAGAACATGTGTCTTCCTGTATGGATACAGAACACTGTGGGGCACCAAATGGGTGCATAATAGATATAACTCAGGATGGGTGATCACAAAAATCTTTACAGAGATTTTTTTCCCAGAAAGACTTTAAAATTAAATGTATCTTTGTATGACAGGTATTTCAAGTAGAGAGTGGTACAAGCAAAGGAACAAAAACCCGTAACAGCAGGGCACATTTAAGGAACTTCCAGTACTTTTAGTTCTGCTGGAGTATAGAGTTTGGGGAGATGGAGAGAGATTGAAGGTCACAGAGCACAGAGAGTAACAGATAATAGGAAAAGAGAATTGGGTATATTGACAGTGTCTACTCTGAGAAAATAAGCCTAAAGCATTGGCAGTAGGCAAGGAAGCTAATAGGGAGAGAAGAGATTTCTAGACCCGGAGTTTTCAATGTGTGTTAGGAAAGTAAGAGATGGCAGTGACAATGAAATATTATTAGGTAGCCTTTCAGAGGTAGAGGAATTCAAAATTTGCCCAGGCTTAGAGAATTTCTGTGGTGTGGGATGACCATGATGAAGTAAGAGGGAAAATAACTAGAAATAAGGAACTCAAGGAATTGAAAGTCTAAATCTGGCTACAACACCCAACTTAATGGGAGGAACTGGGGTAAAAGAGAACTGGGAAGCCATAACTTACTTATTTTTCACTTGATTTTTAACACAGGAATCATTTGCTAACTTTATTTTCCTCAAAAAATCTTGAATGAGACAAACCCAAGTGTTATTTGCCAAGCATGTTTAGATCCTATTTTTTCTCACCATTTTTCCAGTGAGGAAATGAAGACTTAGCAAAGGCAAGTAAACTAGTGAGAAGCAAAGCTGGAACTAAAACCCATAGGCTCTGGCAAAACCGCTACTCTTAATATTATACTGGGCTAATTACTTAATCATTTAAATAGGAATAACATCTACTTCACAGAAGTGGAATTACAGATCAGTAAAGTCTAGATGGCTCAGAGGTTAAAGCATCTGCCTCCAACGTGGGAGACCCAGGTTTGATCCCTGGGTCGGGAAGATCCCCTGGAGAAGGAAACGGTAACCCACTCCAGTATTCTTGCCTGGAGAATCCCATGGACGGAGAAGCTTGGTAGGCTACAGTCCACAGGGTCGCAAAGAGTCGGACACGACTGAGCGATGGAATGGAAAGTCCAGAAGTGGTTGAGTGTTGTTAATCCCTTTTGCCTTGAGGTCAGGTGTTTATAAATGTGTGCGTTTGTGTTTATAAATAGTCATTTATTAGCTAATTCATTCTAGAAAGAACTTCCTGAGTATTGAATAAATATGTGTTTTGTATGAGTCTGAGCACACTGAATTACAGTGACTGAATTTGATAATGCACAGGCACAGAAATAATTATATTCAGAGGGATAGACTTTCAAAAAGCTTTAATTTGTCTAAAAACAAAATCTTATAGCACTTTCTCTGCATGTAGCAATGTCCTAAGTAAATTACTCATTCTTCATTAATTCATTAGTATTCATTACAATGTAATAGGCATAATGAGTATCAAAGAATCAAAATAATATGAACAATATTATGAACAATAATTTATGAGCAATATTGAACAATGATGAACATATTATGAGCAAAAATATGAACAAGAACTCCTAAATGCTTTTTTCATAAGAATTTTCTCTGATGTCTACCTGGAGTTTTACAGTTAAAAATAAGAGAGATAAAGAGAGAATGTAAAGGTGGGGGTTGCTAATTATTAGTGGATAGGTTTGGATCATGGGGGAGGGGGGAACCTTCCCATGGAAAAAGGGAAGGTTATGGAAAAAGGAGAGTGAACTATGCTGATAATTATTCATTGTTTGCAATAAGCTCTAATAGAGCAAACAATGTCCTAATCAATATCTCCAACTTTCTTCAATATTCCAAATATATAAAATTAGGTTTCAATTTTGTTTTCTTTTAATTATGAGCCATTTTAAATCCTTTAAGATTTTTTTTTAATGTAGTGGGCTATGAAGCCATTGTTTTTGTCTGTCCAGAATATTTTCCTAGCATTGCTCTTATTTTGGTAGCAGCTGGGCTTCTCTGACCAAAAACAATGGATATGTGAGACATGTCTGGCAAGTCATGATCCCTCACACTTTGGGGGTTGGTGACTGTCATGCTGGTGCCCACATGAACCGAGAAGAGGCAATCAGGATCCTGAGTGATATTCAAATAATAGAAATGACTCTCTTTTCACGTTTTCCATTAAGTCAATAAGCCAGGAACACTTTGTCCTGTGGCTACTTATGAACATCTTTACCAGCAGCATGGATGAAGCCTGTCCCCACTAGGAGGAACTGAGTCCACCAAAGACGGAAGCTGATTCTGGAGTTGGAGAATGAATCAAACTAAAACAGCTGGAATGCTTAGATCAAGCCATGACTGCAATCTACCCACCTCTCAAACGTATGACCAACAATTTCCCAAGTTTGTTTTCTGGTTCTCACCATTCAGAGAGTCATGATTAATACTTCAGACCTGGATCAAAAGCTGGTTTCTGATTCCAACTAGTTGGGCAATCATGGGCAAACCATTCCATCTTTCCTGGGTCTGAGCCTCCTTACCTGTAAAATGATTGAAATAAAATTGATGACTGGATCTTATCTGTTCTAACATTCCATGATTCTATAATATGATTATATAAAATGACTATTTCACAGTGCATCCTAGTTTTGCTCAAAGATCATTTCTTTTGAAACCATTTTCCTGATTCTGTCTCTGTATTATTCCTACACAATGGAATCAACAGAGAAGAAAAGAAATGATGTACAAAAGGGAAGCATAAGCTGTGATATTTTGAAGGATTTAGTTTTTGACTTGGTACTGTTTTCATAAGACTATGAACTATAGGTAAGTTGCTTAAATAAAACACACGCATTCTCTATAAAATGATTCAAGTATGTTTCTTTATAACTAAAGTTTATTTTAAATTTTTATCTAAACATAAAACCATAATAAAGTATATACCAATTAGATTTTCATTAGATAAGTTTATTAAACACTTATCCTGATGAAAAGATAATTTACATATCCTACAAACTGGGTCTCCTCGGGTCTCATGCTTAGCACTTTGCTCTGCACATTAAACACTCAATAAATGTTTGTTAAATTAAATTAAAGGAGTTGCTTTAACTGCAGCTCACATGCCCTTCCATGATTAATGAATCATCACTAAGTGAGAAATTAATGAGTGTGCTCTGCACATCAGGAAAAAAAAAACGTGTTCTGTTTGGGAGAGGGACAAAATTTCACAGCAGGGGAAGGAGAGTGGCAACTGCAGGAATTAACAAGAAAAGAAGCTTGCAATTACCGCTACTGACATGTGGATAAACTCAAAATAGCTGCCAAAATCACTACCTGTGAGCTGTCGCACACTGTAGTTTCAGATTAATCAAGACTTCACAAAAGCCTTCTCTGTACAATGCGAAAGGAACAAAGGATGGAAAATTTATCCAAGATAGCAGCAAGGCAGAGACAACTCTGAAGTTTAGATTGCTCACTGCCGCCATGTTTCTAGGCCCTCTGCCATATTTTTCTTCCTGTTTCCCATAATCAGAGAACCAGAGCACACAGGGCATATCAGACCAACCAGGTTGACTTGAATGAAAAGAGGAGACAAATGAAGATGGATGCCAAAGTAGGAAAAGGGAGTAATTCTGATTCCACAGGTGGTATGTCAGGGGATTAACAGCAAATCTAAATGATCAGGCAATACATGGCAGGAAGATCCCAACAGCTAAACGTGGGGCATGATTATTAGTGGGAAGCACATGCAGGCGATTAGAAGTCTGAATAAGCAAGCAGACAGGAAAGGAGACAGAGAGATCCAGAAGCCTGGTATTAGGTAGAATTGGGTAAGATTCAGGGAGAAGAACAAGTCATGGAGAAATTAAGCAGGAGACTGCGAAAGGTCATATTTGTGTTCAAAGGCTTTACAACACCCCTTATTGCAACTGGGACACAAGCAAGGGGCCAGGTCTTCCATATGGGATGGCCTGACACTAAGTCAGCAAGTTACTATTGCAAGCCTCATTAATATTTCTTAACTATGAACAGAATTGGTCTTGGGCCTGGATCAGTGTAAGCATGATGAAGACAGAGGGTGCCAAGGGTCTATCAGAGAGGGAACATTTCACTAGTGCCATTTCCCTTTTTACGTTCTTCAATTATTTGATTTGGGAGCCAGATGGGGAAAAAATCACACTACTGAAACAGCCGTTGTACTTCGGCACCATATAGCCATTCCCTCCCATTTGACCACTTGGCTTTGTAGTAGCTTTTCCATTATTTGTTTGGCTCCTAATGATAGCACTAGGCTCTGATGAAATATTAAGTGCTGTGAATAGACACTACACACAGAATTGGCAGCCTTGGAAAATAATGAGTAGATTTAATGAAAGGAAGAAATAGGCAAAAAAAACACCCTGGATTTCAGAATTCTGGCAAAGCAACTCCAGGGCCCTCTCATTGCACTTAAGTAGCTCCACATATAGGAAGGAGGCCATTCTTCTTCTAACTGCTGCTGAATTTGGTCACTGAAGATGAAAGATTGGTTTCCATTCAGAATAATTAGCTGATTACTGGTTAGAAAATTAAACCAATGATTCCTCTCTTAGTTTTCCATTCCCCAATTTTTCACTAATATCCCCTGACCCTTCTTGCCTTTTAAATCTGATAAAATACAGTGTTCAATAATTCCTCTGGAAGACTGTCCTTCCTTGGTATCAGTAACCAACAAACACACGTAGCTGCATTTTTTTGGTCAAAGGATAAATGGGGGTAGAATATAGTTTTCAGATTTGACATTGACTACCATTGACATTACAATATAATAGCAATTAAATATCATTGAAAAATAGAATAATGATCAACTGAGCCAAATTCCTCCTACCTCTGTCAATTAATCATAGTCTAAGAAGTTTCTCCTTTGCTGCATAGTTACACACACCCACAGCAACCTTCACATAGTCAGGGACATTTTAGTACTGAAAGTTTAAAACTCTATGTGAACTAGTTTTCTCCCACTATAATGTGATTGGCTTATTCTTTGTTGTAAGATACAGTCATCTTAACATTTTTAAAGGTTATAATTTTTATTGTTCCCTGATTAGGACATGATACTATCATAAGGATTTGATTAAAATGATTATGACATATGTTAATTTTATGACTCTCAACTCTAAAGAAGTGATGTGGAAATTTAAATCCACAATTTAAAGAAAAATACAGACTTGATATGGGATAAAAGAAAACTTGTTAAATTTTACATCAAAATAACTGCTAAAGAGAAATGATGAACACATAATATAGGACGTTGTAACAATTAGGTTTCACTCTTGCCAAAAGGTTATTTTCTCCATTTATGATTTTAGGTTTTACAATGTAATCATCAGACCAGTAATAGCTAATCAGGGCATAAAATAAAGTTAAAATGTTTTACCAGCCTTATAAACATTTGCGCTGCTAGATTTTTCACTAGTTGAAAGCAACAGCCTGTTAGGTAGTTGCATCTACAGTATGTTAGAATTGCGCCATATGCTGTTTCAAAGAAACATCTGACTTAGCTAAGAACATGCTTTTGATTTATTAGTTGACTTCTGTGCAGACATATGTGATTTCTTGATTCCTTTATTCGTGACACACTTTTGATGCAATCAACCCTCATGTTCTCTTCTTTTCTTTGAGTCCTGGGAGAAAATACAATCAATCATTGAAGAAATGTAGTAGGGTAACAGCCCTCTCTTGAACATGATTTTCTTTTTTTATCCTGCTGTTTTAAAAATATATATATATATATATTTGAAAAAAAAATAAGTGAAGTGATTTAATGGTGAACTTCTCTGCACGTTTTCAAATTTTGGCTTCATCGATTTATAAATTTTGATATTGGAAATGAGAGAGTGTATAAATTCCTCTTGTATACTAGTTTGTTTTTTAAATGAAAACAGAGTTTTGTCCTATCTTCCTGTACCTGGAATTCCAAAATAAAATTGGAGTTTGAAAGATCAGGCAGCAATTGATCTATGTTTCAGATGCAAGTGGCAAGCCCAACAGTAACAGTAAAGGAAATGTATTTTGATAATACTTATTAGATATATGCTACATGCATTTTACCTGGATTATCACAGGTAACATTCCAAATAATCTATAATTCAAATTTTAGCCTTAATCTCATTTTGCAGTTAAAGTAACTAAGTTTAAAATTTAGGTCGCTGCCCAACATCACAGGGTTAGTGAGCTACAGAGCCTTGATTCAAACATAGACCACTTTGCTTCATGATTTGCAATAGTAAGTAATTATCTCTTGTCAACTTTAAAACATGCTAAATCATCTAGACTCTCTTTTGTTTCCTAATCCCTAAAACTTAAATAATATTATCTACCTCTTCAGACATTAGGGAAAAATAAGTCAATTTAAAAATAAAAATGTGGGACTTCCTTGGTGGTCCAGTGGTTAAGAATCTGCCAGTAACACAGGGGACACAGATTCGATCCCTGGTCGGGGACATGCCTGGGGGCATCTAAGCCCCCGACTACTGAGCCTCACACCCTAGAGCCTATGCTCCACAACAAGGGAAGCCACCACAAAAAGAAGCCTGAGCACTGCATGTAGAGAAAGTCCACACACCTAAGCAAAGACTCAGCACAGCCAAAGAAAGTGTTAAGAGCCGAGCGCAGTAGGCGTAGACTTATATGGATCTGAAGAAACCATAAAGACTTCTTTTTTCGAAAATGAAATTTTCTGAATGATTTGCCTAGATAGTTTTACAACTATCCTGCATCACCCCGTTATTTTAGAATGAGGGCTAGAACCCAGGTGACTAACCAACTATATTATTTTTCCACCTACTTTGAAATGGAGCCTCATAATGGTCATCATCGCTGGCCTGCATCTCTGTCCAGTACATTCCTGGTGGTTTTAAAATATGGTCATTCCTCTCTCGGCTCTCTCATGGGATATAATCTCATGATGGGTTTTGCGGGTTTTCCTTTATATATTCACTCCAACAAGCCCACTTCTCTCAAGCATAATTTTTCCCTTCACCCGCCATCAGCCAGGTCAACTCAGGCATTCTTAACTTACTGAGAGTTGGACACTGTTTTTCTAGATTTCCAAAAGCCACCACAGCAGCATATGTGCCCCATGACTAGAGTCTTTGCTAGGGTGTTAATCCTTATTTCCCAAGAAAGTGCCCTCAGGTTAATACATTCTTGCTTATTCAGGCTTACATTTTGGTCTGTTGACCAAGCAGTCTTAAAAATACAATCTGTAGTTATTGGCTTGGCACCCAGAAGAGATGAATGAGGGCTGAATCTGACCAGGGTACCAATTGACCTGAGGGTAGAGTCTATAGCATCTTCCAGCACAGCTGGAGTGCCAGCTCTTTGTACAGAAGGGCAGGGTGGCCACTTCTGCATATCTGGAGGCCTCAGAGGGGCTGTAGAGTCAATATCCTCACCCAGAGAGCCCTGTCCCACTTCTCAGAACTCCTAGTTTTTTCTTCTAGGACTCTGACCTTCGCAGGGCAGATCTGCCTTGGCCAAGGGTCCAAACACCTCAGCAACCCTCCTAATTAATTCTCCTCTCTACAATTTGAATATACCTGCCCTTTAACTATGCTGAAACCACCCAGCTTCTCCAGTTTTTACACTTAGCACTTAACCATTTGTTAATGGTAGGCCATTTTTCATTATCATTCAGCAGGGCTTCATTTCAATAGAGCAGTAGTCAGCCAACTCCACTGCTTTTGTAGGCACGGTGGCTTATTTTGGTCACTTGTGACTACACTTAACAGTCCCAGGCCAATCTCTTACATTAAAAAATATATATTATTATTATTTATTATTATTTATTTGTTGGGGTATAGCTGCTTTGACAATGTTGGTTTAGTGTCTGCTGTACTATGAAGTGAACCAGCTATATGTATACAGATATCCCCTCTCTCCCACATCCCTCTAGGTCACCATAGAGCACTGGGCTGAGTCCCCTCTGCTGTGCAGCAAATTCACACTAGCCATCTAGTTTACACAGGACAGTGCACACACACCTATCCTAATCTTTAGCATGATGTTAGGAATGTTTGGGGTTAACTTGAAAAAGTGGTTTTAGTTCACCTCAGCTTCCTTCTCATCTCATGGCCCAAAGCTAGGCTTACTTCAGGCATACAACCTGTGCAGAGCCTTGCCCTCAAAAAACTCTGCTATTGCCATCATTCTCCAAAATCTCATTTTTGCACTTGTGTTTTTTAAGCAAAGTCCCATGGTACAATGGAACACACACATGAGCCAAGGAGATATAAGCAAAATGCAGTTTGCACTGTCAGTTTGCACTGTCCCTTACCTTCCAATTCACACATAGTGTTTGTGTGTCCATGTGCACTGGATTCCAGGGGACCCACCATAAGAGAAAGTTGAGAGAGATGCAAATCAAGTACACAATAAGTGTGTTGCTTCTACAACTGAACCCAAAGAGCATAGGCTTCCTATTTGAAACAGAATTGCTTCTAAAAGAAAGAAAAGCAACAGTGTTATAAGAAGCATGAACAACCAAGGAATTTTATCATATCCTTTCTTACCCATATTAGTTCTAGTTATTAATGAACTTGGGCTTCCCTGGTAGCTCAGCTGGAAAAGAGTCCACCTGCAATGCAGGAGACCCCGGTTCCATTCCTGGTTTGGGAAGATGCCCTGGAGAAGGGCTAGGTTACCACTTCAGTATTCTTACCTAGAGAATGCCATGGACAGAGGAGCCTGATGGGGTTGCAGAGTCAGACATGACCGAGCAACCTACTTCCTTCCTATTGATGAACTAGTTTACATTGAAAATTATAACACAGAAGGAATGGGGAAAAAAAAAAAACAGGACAACTCACATTCCCTTCAGTCCTTCCTATTCATCAGTAAGCCAGAAGGAGAAAGTGTTGGTGAAATGTGCATGTCAAGCAGTGAAATAAAAACAGTTGAATTAGTTTTATGCAGAGTTTCCACTGTTCTGGTAAGAAAGAAAAAAAAGATATTCAGGTACAAGTTACAAAAAATCACTGTATGATTTTGGTGATTCCACATAAAAGTTAAATGTTTTTCTATTTGCCCTGAAACTAGACATTGCACAACACAAAGATGAATGGCAAATTCATGCTAATAACTTCAATTTTTAATTTTTCTTTACTTAGAACAACATTCAACGGCAGATGAAAAATTCCATGACAAGAGGGAAACCATGAAAGAAGGGAAAGGCTTTATATTTTAGTATCGTTAATCCTATTTTTTTTTTCTACTTTTTGAACAAGAGGCCCCACATTTTCATTTTGGACTGAGTTCTATGAATTATGGAGCCAAAGCTGGCTGCAAGCTAGTCCTTCCCATCTCACTCATTTATTATTGAGTGATTAAGTGAAAAACAGGATTTGGCTACAGTTGCTCAAGTCCCGTACTGTGGCTCCAGGCCTCGAAATTAAGGGCTGCTGAGGTGCAGGCTGACTTGTGGAGAGGAAGTGCAGCATGATAATAAAGAGCACTGATGCCAGAGTCAGGAGTCGGGGTGCCTGAGTGCAAATTCAGACCTGGTGCCTTTATGATCTGGGACAATTTACTTAATCACTCAGCCTCATTTTCTTCATCTGTAAAACGGGACTGTGATCATCACAATGCCTACTACATACATGGTGTTTTTGTGGACATGAAGTGGACCAATACCGATAAAACAGTATCTGGCAAATAGTGAGTACTATATAAGCATTAACCATTAATATTAGTTCATAAGATAGAGGGAAATGGTCTAATCTTAATCAGAAATAAAACCACCAATACTTTATCATAAATTAGTACTTTGTTATAGATGTGCTTTGTTTGCTTGCTCAGTCGTTCAAGTTGTGTCCGAATCTTTGCGACCTCATGGATGGTAGCACACCACGCTCCTCTGTCTACAGAATTTTCCAGGCAAGAATGGTGGAGAGGGTTGCCATTTCCTTTTCCAGGGGATCTTCCTGACCAGGGATCAAGCCCGTTGTCTCACGTCTCCTGCACTGCCCGGCAAATTCTTTACCACTGAGCCACCTAGAAAGCCCTTATGATAGACCAGCATTGTTTTAAAAAAATTATACATGACAAGACAGAAATATATACCTTCACTAAACACTACTCAAACATACGTGGTTATAGTATAAGATTTAGGTGAGCAGGGATCCATCAAAATTACCCCCAAAATTATTTTCTACTCATCTTAAGCTCATGAATAACATGCCCAGACACTGCTTCAGGTAGTCAGCTCATGATAGCCCAATTGCATTATTGCTATATAGTGTTTGAGCTACAATTACTGGGAATAAGAAGGACATTATAAAATTGTATTTCCTAAATGATATGTTTATTTGATAATTCACAAACCACACAGAAAAAAATCACTCAGAACAAAGCTAGCTGAAACTAACTTGCCTTAATGTACTCTAGAAACTCACCAGTGTTTGGATGTTCCAGGCACACAGATCATACATTATATTGGTGTAACACAACTTGGAAGGTTCAATACTACAGAGAATAGAGTCTGAACTTAGATAGAACTGGAAAGTAATGTCTATAATTATAAAGGCCTAAATTCTCATTTCTCTAAACAGCTATGAAACTCTTTCATGTTCCAAATCCCTTTGGAAGTACATGAATGTAAGAAGGAAATAAGTACCCAACCTCAATAATTAAAAATACCACGACAAACTTTATCTTTAAAACGAGCTTTGCATACTGGGAAGAAAAAGATTTCAACCTGTTTCTAAGTATAATAATCTTTAATTGAACAAAGTGCTCATAAAATTATTTTATTAGAAAACCAAAGCATACATTTTCCCTTTTTGGTTAAATTCATTCCCCTGCAGAATGTCCTGGGGTTTTTTATTCTTTCACTCCTGTTCACATGTTTGTTTCTTAATGGTTTTTCTCTTCTCCTAGCACCTAAAGGCAAATGCTTTGTCATAGGTGTTTTTATCCTTCCAGAGTGACTAACACAGCATTGCATATTCAGTAAAAATCTTCTGTCACTGATTGTCACTGGATTAGGGAAACTTGGTAGGATTTTACTGAAGATAACAAGGATAATTTTTAAATGATAGAATTCAAAAGGAGTAAATATAAAAGTCATATACTTTACATTGTTGTTCTGTAATGATGGCTAAAAAGAACACCGCAAAATTATTAAATTTAAGTTGACTACAACAAGAGCAAGCCTTACATTCACTCTGGGCTACTTGTCTCTTCAGCAGTTCTTGGAATCAAAGTAGATAAACCTAAGCGTCTACAATTCTGGATAATATCAAAACCCAGCTAAGTAGCACTAACTTGACATTTATTTGTCTTGGTGTTTGGGTCTAATCCAAAATATCTAGAAGCATGTGGCAATTTACTCTGAGAACCGTAGAAATTTAGAGCTAAAATAGTCCTCAAAAGTTACCTTACCCATACTCTTCAACATCACTGAGACCATCAAGAATACTGCCATTTGCCTCAGAGCACTCAGCTCAGTATACATGGTGGACATAAGCAATCTTGTCTCCTTAACACTAAATTCAGTTCTTGTAATTCTACAGCTCACCTTTATCCAACTTATAGGGGATTCCTATGACCCAAAGACAATCAGGAGAAATGTTTAGTTTTTAGAGCCTTCAAAAATGAATCACAATGCTCTAATCCAGAAATTCAAGAAAAACTGGGACTTTCGGATGCTTTCCAGACTTCTTAGAAACTATGTGAAATTTCAACTCACCTATATAAACCTTTACTCCCTACATTTTTGAGGGAGACAAGAATATTGCCTGCAGGCCAGTCCAAACTTCTCATGTAATGAGTACACAGCTCTTGTTCAGAATAGCTTATCATGGCTTCAGAGATTTCTTTTGGAAGAAATTCCCTGCCTCTCAGACGCACTGCAATCCTCTTGGGTTGGAAGCTGGAGGGCTGGATGGATGCTGAATTTGCTAAGGTGAATGGTATCAGGGTAAATTATTGCCATATATTTTTTTCTCTTTTCCTCACCGACTTCCTCTGTTATAACAGTAAGACTGTGCATGCTAAGTTGCTCCAGTCATGTCTGACTCTTTGCAACCCTATGGACCATAACCCTCCAGGATCCTCTGTCCATGGGATTCTCCAGGCAAGAACATTGGAGTGGGTTGCCATTCCATTCTCCAGGGAATCTTCTGAACCCTGGGATCAAACCTTACATCTCTCTTAGGTCTCTCGCATTGGCAGGAGGGTTCTTTACCACTAGTGCCACCTGGGAAGCCAAGATATACAGTACAAATATGTAAATACAAACAGAAAAGAGAGATATTTTACAAGGAAATGACTTCCAACTTATTTCTGTAGCACTGATAGAGAATCTATCAGCCCTCGGGATGGAAGGAGTATCATCTCCTAAATTATGAGATCAAAAATAACCAGAAGAGGAAACAAATTTAGGACTTAGCCTCTCTTATGCATGTAATTATGTTACTGCAGGAAACTTGCAGACAGAGAAAAGATGACTTCAAAAATATATGGAGACAGCATGGAAACCCAAGTGTTTAAGTGTAGCATTGGGGTGAAACTGCAGTCATGCAAAGTTGGCCTTTAGAATCTTAATCCATTAAAACCAAAAGGAATCTCTGAGAATATGTCAAACAGATGAGAGAATAAGAAATCAATGCTCATGACAGTTAAGAGACCTTCCAAAGGTTATAAAGGGACCTTCCAAAGATTATACAATTGTCAGACAAACTAGAGTCAGACCTCTGTAGGTATATCATATTTGTAATCGCCTGCTTAATACTATGGTGAAGCAGAAGTTCAACCCCTAAATTTGAGAATCAAAATAGACACTGCTTGAATCTATGGACTGGAGAGTTTTGAGACAAGTCAAGGGCACGAGAGGCTACAGGAAAGGGGATTACATATTTTCCTTTTGTCATTATTCAAAGAGCTCTCCATTCCTCCATGGCCATGGCTTTTGGCTAGGTATGAGCTGTGGAAACATTTTTCCTGGATTCATCTATTCCCTGGAAAGGAAACTCAATCTGGCTTAAGAGAAAAAGTTCCTCTCCAAGTAATGATAAATTGTCTAAATTGAAAGCTCACACCATAAACAAATTTGAACAGTACAGACATCTTACAAAATTAAATTTCCATCTAGTGCACTTGAATGATGTTTTGAGAAAAAGAGAGGATAATATTTTAAGCCCTGCTCATATGAATGCCTTACACAGTGCTGTTTTCAAGGTCCACTCCCAGGTAACTAAAAACACAATCATAACTTTTTAAAATTTCTCTAGGGTCTGTTTTTAGTGAAATACTTAATATGCTTTGAATGTAACCACCGATAGTATTGTTTTTACAAGGAAATAAAAAGGTCTACAAATTTTGATATCCTTGTAGTTTTACTGAAACTAAATACAAACTGAACACATCTTTGAATATGTTAAGAAATTTAACCACACGAAATGTTCTGTGTATATTTCTATTTTTCTTTTGCATTTTATGGTAATTAAATTTCATATTTTCATACAACCCATACAATCAGATTCTCTATTTCAAATTTACCAGAATATCCTCTAACAGTTTTGCAGTATAGTTTAAATTAAGAGGTACTTGATTTAAACTACTATCAAAAAAAAAAAAACTCAAGAGCTAGTTTTTCTTTTATTAAAAATATTCAAAATCTTTCACAGAACTATAACCAAATTCCAAACTACATAAGTTTATCTCCCACTAGCTGAGCTCCAGACACACTGTGAGGTGGTGTTTTCTTGTCTGTGTCTCATGCTTTTCCAACTTTTTGCTCAGCTGATAGACTCCTTCCTCTAAGAGCCACACACCTAAATTCCACCCAGCATTTGAGAGTCAGATCAGATGCCTCCCTGGCACCCCAGCATTTCCTAGATCAGGATTAAGCTCATTTCCTTGTGAACTCCTGGAGTGCTGCTCTTTCTTCCTGCCACACCCATCACCTTTGCCTTAGATCATGCATCTTTAGGGAACGATTTATTATAGTGGTTCAGAGGGAAAACTCTAGTCACACAGCCTGGGTTCAAATCTTGCCAATATGTTGTTACTCAACTGGGGATCTTGAGCGTGTCCTTTATTTAACCTCTCTTAGCTCTAATTCCATTACTTATAAAATGGAAATAATTATAATTAATACCTATCTTATGGGGTTTCCCTGGTGACTCAGTGGTAAAGAATCCACCTACAGTGCAGGAGACACAAGAGGAACAGCAGGTGGGTCGGGAAGATCCCCTGGGTAAGGAAATGACAACTCACTCTAGTATTCACCCCTGGGAAATCCCATGAACAGAGGAACCTGGCAGGCTACAGTCCATGAGGTCGCATGAGTCGGAGACAACTTAGCCATTAAACAACAAAAAACACAATCTTACAGAGCTGTTGCATTAAAAAAAAAAAAACTCAGCAGTGACCACAGGACTGGAAAAGGTCAGTTTTCATTCCAATCCCAAAGAAAGACAACGCCAAAGAATGCTCAAACTACCACACAATTGCACTCATCTCATATGCTAGTTAAGTAATGCTCAAAATTCTCCAAGCCAGCCTTCAACAGTACATGAACCGTGAACCTCAAGATGTTCAAGCTGGATTTAGAAAAGACAGAGGAACAAGAGATCAAATTGCCAACATCCGCTGGATCATGGAAAAAGCAAGAGGGTTCCAGAAAAACATCTATTTCTGCTTCATTGACTATGCCAAAGCCTTTGTGGATCACAAGAAACTGTGGAAGATTCTTAAAGAGATGGGAATCCCAGACCACCTGACCTGCCTCTTGAGAAATCTCTATGCAGGTCAGGAAACAACAGCTAGAATGGGACACGGAACAACAGACTGGTTCCAAATAGGGAAAGGAGTACGTCAAGGCTGTATATTGTCACCCTGCATATTTAACTTACATGCAGAGTACATCATGAGAAACGCTGGGCCAGATGAAGCAAAAGCTGGAATCAAGATTGCTGGGAGAAATATCAATAACCTCAGATATGCAGATGACACCACCCTTATGGAAGAAAGTGAAGAAGCACTAAGGAGCCTCTTGATGAAAGTGAAAGAGGAGAGTGAAAAAGTTGGTTTAAAACTCAACATTCAGAAAATTAAGATCATGGCATCTGGTCCCATCACTTCATGGCAAATAGATGGGGAAACAGTAGAAACAGTGACAGACCTTATTTTTGGGGGCTCCAAAATCACTGCAGATGGCGACTTCAGCCATGAAATTAAAAGATGCTTTCTTCTTGGAAGAAAAGCTATGACCAACCTAAACAGCATATAAAAAGCAGAGACATTACTTTGCCAACAAAGGTCCATCTGGTCAAAGCTATGGTTTTTCCAGTAGTCACGTATGGATGTGAGAGTTGGACCATAAAGAAAGCTGAGAACCAAAGAATTGATGCTTTTGAACTGTGGTGTTGGAGAAGACTCTTGAGAGCCCCTTGGACTGCAAGGAGATCCAACCAGTCCATTCTAAAGGAGATCAATCCTGGGTGTTCATTGGAAGGACTGATGCTGAAGCTGAAACTCCAATACTTTGGCCACCTGATGTGAAGAACTGATTCATTTGAAAAGACCCTGATGCTGGGAAAGATTGAAGGTAGGAGGAGAAGGGGACGACAGAGGATGAGATGGTTGGATGGCATCACTGACTCAATGGACATGAGTTTGAGTAAACTCTAGGAGTTGATGATGGACAGGGAGGCCTGGTGTGCTGCAGTCCATGGGGTTGCAAAGAGTCTGACATGACTGAGCTACTGAACTGAACTGATACATATATATATATATATATATATATATATATATATATATATATAATTTGGAAAGGTGCCTTATATCCTGCTGCTGCTGCTGCTAAGTCACGTCAGTTGTGTCCGACTCTGTGTGACCCCATAGACGGAAGCCCACCAGGCTCCCCCGTCCCTGGGATTCTCCAGGCAAGAACACTGGAGTGGGTTGCCATTTCCTTCTCCAATGGGTGAAAGTGAAAAGTGAAAGTGAAGTCGCTCAGTCGTGTCTGACCCTTAGCGACCCCACAGACTGCAGCCTACCAGGCTCCTCCATCCATGGGATTTTCTACGCAATAGTACTGGAGTGGCTTGCCATTGCCTTCTCTGCCTTATATCCTAGAAGGCATTAAAAAAATGTAAATTACTACCAATATTCTAATCTTATTATTATTATCATCATTGTTTTCAGTAGAAAGAGCTTTGATTAATAACTGGGAAACTTACAAAATTGCCTTTTCATTTCAAGTGTTTTTTGTTATACATCTGTACTGAAACAGCAGTAATATATTAGTCCCTGGGAGCTCAGATGGTAAAGAATCTGCCTGCAATGCAGGAGACCCGAGTTTGATCCCTGGGTCAGGAAGATCCCCTGGAGAAGGGAATGGCAACCCACTCCAGTATTCTTTCCTGGAGAATCCCATGGACAGGGGAGCCTGGTAGGCTATAGTCCATGGGGTCACAAAGATTCAGACACGACTGAGTAAACACACAGACATGTTAGCTATCTACTGCTGTGTAACAAGTAACCTCCAAATGTAATGGCTTTAAAAATTATCTCATAATTCTATGGATCAGGAATCTGGGTGAGGTTTAGCAGTGTCCTTTGGCTGAGGATCTCTCACAAGGCTGTGATCAAGGTGTTCACTGGGGCTGCAGGAGTCTCAAAGTTCAACCAGAGAAAGGTCCACTTCTAAGTACATGATCTGGTCCTTGGTAGGACTCAGTTCCTAACAAGCTACTGGACTCAGGACCTTGGTTCCTTTCTGGCTTTTGACTGGGTGCTGCCCTCAGTTCCTTGGCCTCTTTACAGCGCAACATACAATATCACAACTTAACTCACCAAAATATATTTAATATATTTTTAAGATATCAAAAATCATTGAAAGTTTAAAAATCTCTAGTTAAATATCACAATTACAAAATACTGGGGTATTTTCTATCACTGTTTATAAGGACATTAGCTATTATCAGGGCTTCCCTTATAGCTCAGTTGGTAAAGAATCTACCTGCAATGCAGGAGACCGAGGTTCAATTCCTGGGTTGGGAAGATTCCCTGGAGAAGAAAATGGCAACCCACTCAAGTATTCTAGCTTGGAGAATCCCATCGACAGAGGAGCCTGGTGGGCTACAATAGTAATAAAAACATAAACTATCATATTTTTATATAACCAACACTTACAAAATACTAACTATGTGGTAGATGCTATTGTAAACACTTCATAAACATGAACTCATTTGGCTCTATTAACCCAAAGAGATAGTTATGCTATTATCATCCCTGTTTTACAAAGAATAGACTCAAGGTTCATAGTGCACAGGTGCAAGTGGCAGAGTCAGAATTCAAAGCCAAACACTGACTCCAGAGTCCATGCTCTTAACCACCAGTTATGTAGCTTCTAAAATCAGGACCTTATATAGTCTCAATAAACACATTTGGGGATTTAAGCAGCATTTTTTCAATTGTATGTATGTGGGGCTGTTTTTTTTTATTCGTTCACTCACAATGACTAAGCACCTCCTACTTCTTGGGCACAGAGGTAAAGAGAAATAATTCCACAAGCCTCCCCTTAAAGAGTTCACAGTTCAGAGACAACAGACAGACATGTACATAGGCAGTAACAAAATAATACAATAAATTCATGCAAGCAAAAGCATTTCTTAATCCCTATCAATGTGTTCATGATTTAGAAGGCAAGAAGAAAGTTCTTAAATAAGCATACCTTGAATGCAACAGTAGAAGCACTTAGTCGGTATTAAGAGACATAAGGAAAGGAATAATATTTGCAGAAATGGGGTCTGGAAAAGACAATGAAGGGTTTGAAGGAGGACAGTAATGTGGAGCTCTGTATTTTAGAAAGACTATTCTGGTGAACAGTTTGAAGGGTGGTAAGACTGGAGGCCATGAATTTGTTGGGGATGACTTAAAGTGCAGAGAGCATGACGGTTTGAATTGAAGCAATGGCAGCAAAGATTATTGGAACAGGGGTAGGTTTGGAGTGGTATATTAGCACTACATCTCCTCCAGGAACAATAATTGCAAAAGAAAATTGAAGTTAGAAATGGGGGCTGTGTAAATACTGGGCAGCACAGGGTACTTGGAGTTTGAGTCCTGGTGCCTTTCTAAGGAATCTGGATGTTAACCTGGGGCAACTAGAGTCTGGACAAAGTGTCTAAAGTGTACACCTGATTGGAGAAAGTAACATTGCAAGAAAGATGGCAGCTGGGTTGGAGTGGAGAGTAATTAGAGACTGGGGAAGGAGAAAACAGTGTGGTCTTTGAAAAGGAAAAAGATTAACTTTCAGTTTTGATTTCATAAAGTGACTGAATTTTCATAAAGGAAACATTCCTTTTTACAATAAACTGCTGTTTTTAGAAGTTGAATTGTCATCAATAATTATAGCTAGCAATAGCTCATGCAGAGGCACTGTTTTAAGTACATACTTTATGTATAGTGAATCATTTAATGTTACTATGTTACTATGAATGTTACTATAAGTGTTACTGTGAATTCAGTTTATTGTTAATTGAGACCCAGGAAGGTTAGGTAACTTGTCCAGGTCATCAAGTAACTGGTAAAGATAGAATATAAATCCACACATTGTGATACTAGAGCCTGAACTCATAGTCACTGTATCTCTAAAGCATGTTTAGTAAATCGAAACATTCAAAATTATTTCTCCTATGTTGTGGGTCAGAGCCTGCAGAGGCTCTGGAATCAGACAGACCATGCAGATTCAAATCCTTATTCTACCACTTAACAGCTGTGAGAAGCAGGCAAGACACTTTCCTACTCTGTACCTGTTTGCATATCTGTAAGTGGGGACAACAACAGTGTTTGTCTACTGGGGCATTTCTGAGGACTAACAGTAAATGCAGAAAAAGGGTTTAGAATAGTGCCTGGAATATATCAAACATCCAATAAAGTTTGTTGTTGTTTAGTTACTGTCATGTCCAACTCTTTGTGACCCCATAAGTGCAGCACTCCAGGCTTTCCTGTCTTTCACTATCCCCTGGAGTTTGCTCAAACTCATGTCCGTTGAGTTGGTGATGCCATCCCACCATCTCATCCTTTATTGCCCCCTTCTCCTCCTGCCCTCAATCTTTCCAAGCATCAGGGTCTTTTCCAGTGAGTCAGCTTTTGACATCAGATGGCCAAAGTATTAGAGCTTCAGCTTCAGCATCAGTCTACCTGTTATTATAAACATTGTTATTCTATCCCAAAGTACTGAGAGTACTGATAAGAAATTATGGCTATACTGCATGGACCCAATTAAGATCTGTGGTAGGCAGAATGACAAGAATAACAGTTTTCCCTGCTGCTTTTACCCTCACGGATACTCTGTATTTGTACATGTACCTTAATAAATTTTCAAAATATTTCCAGAAAAAAAAAAGAAATTATGGTTATACTGCATGGACCCAATTAAGATCTATGGTAGGCAGAATGCTGCTGCTGCTGCTGCTGCTAAGTCACTTCAGTCGTGTCTGACTCTGTGTGACCCCATAGACGGAAGCCCAACAGGCTCCCCCGTCCCTGGGATCTCCAGGCAAGAACACTGGAGTGGGTTGCCATTTCCTTCTCCAATGTGTGACAGTGAAAAGTGAAAGTGAAGTCGCTCAGTCATGTCCGACCCTTAGCGATCCAACGGACTGCAGCCTACCAGGCTCCTCCATCCATGGGATTTTCTAGGCAATAGTACTGGAGTGGCTTGCCATTGCCTTCTCCGGGTAGGCAGAATAATGACCCCTAAAAATGTCCATGCCTTAATCCCTGGAACCCATGAATATGTCACTTCACTACAGCAAACGGGACTTAAAGGATGTGGTTAAGGTTACAGACCCTGACATGGAGAGATTATCCTGGATTTTCTAGGTGACTCAACCTAACAGGAGGTTTAAAAGACTGAAATTAAAGAAAAGGTAAGAGCAATCAGAAGGATGAGAGGATCTCAACCTACCACAGGTGGCTCTGAAGATAAAGCAGAAGGGCCACAACCCAAGGAATGTGAGTGGCTTCCAGAAGCTGGGAACATCTCTCAGCTAATAACTGGCAAGGAACCAGGGACCTCAATACTACCATAGCAAGCAATTGAATCTGGTCAACAATCTGAATAAACAAAAAGCCCCAATTCTTTCCCAGATGCTCCAGAAAGGAACACAGACCCATGGACACTTTGATTTTAGCCCAGGGAGACCCCAGTTGGACTTGGGACCACAGAACTGTAAGATAATACACTGGTGCTGTTTTGAGCCGCTAACTTTGCAATAATTTGTTACAGCAGCAGTAGTAAACTAACATAAGATTTATGTTTACCTTTTCCCTAAAAGACTCAAATATATTGATTTAAGAACTTTGTAATATGCTAAAATAAATTTAGCTTTTTTAAGTCAGCAATTTTAAACTATGTTAGGGGCATAAATCAATGTCTCTTTTACATTTCTATTATTAAATTCCTTAGAACCTAAAAGTTGCTGAAAGGCTAAAAGAAGGTATCATAAATAAGATGATATTGTAATTTTTTCACCTTTCCTATTTAAAGGTGAATACTCAAATTTAATTTTTTTTTGTTTTTTAAGTTCTGACAACTAACAGATGAATTAAGTATACTTTGATTTTTTTACCAACGTATTTTAAGCCCATATCTAGTCCCTGTAAGACTCCTCATTAATACATGAGCAGTAATATATAAATACTGGGTTGAAGACAATTAATGTGTTGAATTTACCAAGGTAAAGCACTCACTCAAAGACAAAAGACACTATGCCTTGATTATTTCGTACTTTTTCACTGTTTCTGAATTGATACCGGTTAGTCATGAGAGAGTAAGGGCCATGTCTGAGTGTTCACCTTTATAACACTGCCCTGCAATACCAAGAGCCCTCAGCAGGCTTTTGTTAAATAAATGAATGAAAAATAAATGTATTAGAAAAGATTACCTGAAACCTCACTGGAAAACTGAAAAAAGTTCACCATACCTAGAGGTTAAATGATAAAACCCAGAAGCCATCCGAAATATTTTCAGTAGAAATCTTAAACGTTCTATACGTTTTGCCCTCAGAATCAGACTCCTTAAAACATAATTCAAATTTCTTGATAGCTTGGTATCTTTTTATTATCAACTGATATCACGATATTTTCATATGACATACATAAGGCTCCATGAATTAGAACTTGCATTCTGAAAATATCTCCTATGTTAGTCTTTTTTTTTTGGCGGGGGGGGGGCTGTCCTATTTTCTCCTTTTCATAAAAATTAAGTGAAGCACAGATGTAGGCTCAACATGATTACCTTCCTTTACAATTGCTACATGAAAGACTTGGTCTTCTTTAAAGAGCTTTTGGTACCCTCTAGAATAATGGCAAGCCACTCCAGTACTCTTGCCTAGAAAATCCCATGGATGGAGAAGCCTGGTAGGCTGCAGTCCATGGGGTCGCTAAGGATCGGACACAACTGAGCGACTTCACTTTTCACTTTCACACATTGGAGAAGGAAATGGCAACCCACTCCAGTGTTCTTGCCTGGAGAATCCCAGGGATGGGGGAGCCTGTTGGGCTTCCGTCTATGGGGTCACGACTGAAGTGACTTAGCAGCAGCAGAACAGCCCTACCCAACATAAATGTAACAGGAGCCATATATGTAATCTTACATTTTCTGAAACATTCTCATGTTGACATGTAGCGAATGCAACCAATGAGGCAGTTTTCATTCTTTTCTTTTCATACCTTTTACCTTAGAAATACAGTGTGCATTTTACACTTAGAGCAGCCATCAATCCAGCCTACCCACGCTTCAGGTGGCTAGTGGCAACTAGTTGGCCAACTGGAGCTCTGGAGACACCTTCCCTCCTGTACCTAACAGAACTACATATCCTTTCAATTTCGAGCTCCTTTGCTGTTCAGTCGCTACCAGGTGTCTGACTTTTTTGGGTGTCTGACTTTTTTGCGACCTCATAGAGTGTCCATCAGGCTCCTTCTGTCCATGGGATTTCTCAGGCAAGAATACTGGAGTGGATTTCCAGGCCCTCCTCCAGACTATCTTTCCCATCTAGGAACGGAAATTGCATCTCCTGCACTGGCAGGCACATTCTGAGCCATCAGGGAAGCCAATCTCATTTATACTGTTGGTTCCTGTAGTTGGAATTTCATTAATTCGAGAAATCATCACCATCTTCTTTTAGGCCTGATCTTTCTGAGATCTCCTTGATATATGAAAGAGGACAAAATTCCAGGTATAAGTGATGCTAATTGTGTACCTTCAATGTAAAAACAAATTTGAACAATGTTAAGACTTCATTGATAAATGTTCTTTTACTGTTCCATGGGATAATTAACCAAATACTGCTTCTACAGCATGAGCTCTCCAATGTCTGTCAACACATTTATTG
Source organism: Moschus berezovskii (assembly GCF_049115385.1). Lineage (NCBI taxonomy): Eukaryota > Metazoa > Chordata > Mammalia > Artiodactyla > Moschidae > Moschus > Moschus berezovskii. The sequence goes on from NC_142475.1 coordinate 41,591,741, forward strand.
CAGGTCTGCGAGCTCCTGGGTTCTGAGAAGGCGCAGCGGGATAGACATGAGCTCAAACGTTTTTAAGACCTACTGAGTGCAGAGAGCTTGTACCACGTGACTACATTCAAACCTTTGAGCAAACAAGCCACACTGATAAGGCCATCCCTTTATTATAGGCAGAGGCGATTGTCAACGCCGGCTGATCAATGTTCAAAAAATACCTTCCCTCGGGCCCTTAGTACTAGAAATCCTTCCTCAGCTCCCCAAGGCTGGGGTACCCTACTGTCCGCGTTTCTAAGGGTCTGGGATGATTCACACCGACCCCGCGGCAGGGGGCTCACGGCCCTGATTAGTGCGAGCGAGAGAGGGTCCAATTCGTACGGTAAGGCCTCCCGGGCCGAGGCTTCGAAGGCCACCTGCCTCCCTGAGCACGCAGAGGCCAACCAGCCATCCGCGCCTCTCGCCACGGCAGCACGCGCCGCAGAAACTGCCCCAGCCCGGCTGCTGCAGCTCCAGCCGGAGGCTCCTATCCCCACCCGGCCATCTCGCAGTGGGCCCTCCAACCTGGCGAGCGAAGAGCCCCCAAGACGCGGAGGCGCCCCGCCGCCACTCGGCGGCACTCGTTCAGAGGCCGGCTGCCGTTGGCCGAAGACAGGGAAAGCCCGGCCCTCCAGAGCCCTGGCTTCCCTGCGGCCCCTTGACCCGGTAGCCTCTCCACGCGCGGCCCCAGGACCCGGGCTGCCGGGTTCGCGACTTTCCTGCCAATCAGATGCGGATTTCCCCCACGGCCAGCAGACCAATCAGCGCGCGGGTGTCCTCCTCGGCCCTTCGGCTCGTCGGCCCTTCGGCTCGTCGGCTCTTCGGCCCTTCGGCTCGTCGGCCCTTCGGCTCGTCCGCGCTTCGGTCCTTCGGCTGGTCGGAGTTCGGCGTTTCGCAGAGCGTTAAAGCGTGGTTCTCGTTGGTTTAGTTCCACGTTTTTTTTTTTCAGGCACTTCCGGGCGCTACGTCACTCCGCAAACCCACGAGTTCCGGAAGCTTGCGGACCGCAGGTTCGGCTTGGAAAAGCCCAAGCTTCCCAGAGATGTTTCAGAAACAGTTACTTGGAGCGAGGCGTTTCGCAGACTCCTAAGGTCAGTGTCGCCCGAGAGAGTCGGAGTGTGGACCTGCGGTCTTGCTTACAACTGGGAGGGCGTGGAATTTCACGATCTTGTAATTGTCGCCCTTAGCTTGTTTCCCTGTTTAATTGGCTTCCTGTCTTCCTGGAAGAGGCAAAGTCTGATTTTGGGAAAGGCAGTGGAGCAAACCGAAACGCCTAAAAATAGTCTTAGGATGGCACTATTAAAAAAAGAAAAAAAAAAAGTACAGCTAGATTTGAGCTTCCTTTGCGTTCTGGGAAGTGATTTTCTAGAACATATTTGGAAATCGTTTCCTGTCACTTGGAGGCGGTGAAATTTAACCCTTTCGAACGGCTTAAGAATTACTGAGGGTCCAAACTTTTCTTAATATCTGATGGTTCGTGTATAGCGCTGTTTAGTACCAAAAAGTTGAATAGGCTTAAGTTTCCAATATTTTTAAAAGCCTATACACTCAAAAGCAGTTTTAATTTTTTGGGGAGAAAGAACTACTAAGAATTTTCTTAGAAAATTGCTTACGATGAGTCAGTTACGTTTAACATTGATACCTGATAAATAGAATATAAAAGTCATTTTTCTTATGAGGCCTTAAAACTCACCGTTTACTTTAGATCCCATTTTCCGAAAATACTACATTTAGTGAAAGGGCTGTTCACAGAATGAGACTAAGTTGTAGACTGTTCACATCTAAGGGTATTGGTATTCTGTGATGTCCCTGGAACACCTTATATCTGAATAGTAGAAGTTACAGGTAGGCTGAGGTTCCGTCCACACCAGTTTACAGTCTGAACGCCTTCCCCTAATGAGTTACCTTTAGTTAAGCCATGGCAGAATAATTTCAGGATGACCGACTCTTTCTTTTTCACCGTATCTTCTCCCTCATCTTGCCCATATTATCCATTTCTTGTATCCAGAAACATTAAAGTTGAATAGTCTTGAGCCAGAAAGAGATTTGGAAGAAAAGCAAGAGTGAAGTTAGGAATTCTTTATTGACAATACCAGTGAAAAAGACCCTCTTATTTTATTTATTTTCCTTAGAAATGGGGGGGGGGGTGGAATAGAAGTAAGAGGACATAGCAAAGAACATGCTAGACTCAATCAAGAGAGTCGAGTCTCTACTCCTGACCAGCTCTACGTCTTGGCCTTATTCTCCTCATTTTTAGAAATTAGGAGGAGCACTCAATCTGTGGTTTTAAAACTGTTCTGTAGAAGAACTGTAGAAATATCCTGGAGTCATGCAGAGGAGAGACAAAGCAAGCTGACCCTCAGCAGTATTTTACAAGAACAACTATTCCTTTTTTCTTCTGCTTGAAAAACAGTAGTCCTGTTAAGGAGATTAAATTTGTATCTTAGACTAGATGATGTATTTCCTACAAGCCTTAAAATTTTGTTTCATATTATTCGTTTGTATTCAACTTGCAATCATTTGTTACAGGTTTTTAAACAATAAAGTGCATATGTACACGGTTAATTCATTACCAAAAGCCACAGACCTGTCCATATTCAACCTTGTTTAATAGGCACAAATTTTAATACTTTGTTTTTGATCACAGTTATTCTTTTTCTCTTTTCCCCCTACTTTTTAATTTTAGCCATAGAATTTTTGCTTATTTTTGAAGCTCATAGCAGTCTTTGCAATAGGGAGGGCAGATATTTTCCATTTTTGGCAGCCGAACCTTAAAGATGTTAGCAGTTTTACCTAACATTATTTTACTAGTAAAGTTCCAAGTCCAAGCCTCACGTTTTCCTTGAAGCATAAAGTAAATTTTTAGTTTCTTTGCCTTTTGCACTCCACGGTGCTCTGGTTCCTGTAGCACAAGACAAAGCAGTCTTTATTCACGGACAGAAGTTCTGCTCTGAGTCACTGGCCTCTCTCTTTCTTCCCTTTATTATCTGAGTTGAACAACCTAGAAGCAAATTGGACATTCTCTTTTCTCTTTGCTGTGAAGTGACAGCATTTTCACACATTCCGTGTTCCTCTTCAGTTCCTTTGGAATGTGGAAGAAACCTCAGGAGAAAAGCCCTGACTGTCCCACTTGCCCCGCATCTGTAATCCTGGCACTAATTTCTGCATGTGGGAGCAGGGAAGAGGGTGTCTAGCACCCTCTGTCCTTCCGTGTGTGTGTATGTTCAGTTACTAAGTTGTGTTCGACTCCCTGCAACCCCATGGGCTGTGGCCCTTCAGGCTCCTCTGTGTGTGTGTGCATTCAGTCTCCTCTGTGGGATTCTCCAGGCAGGAATACTGGAATGGGTTGTTATTTCCTCCTCCAGGGGATCTTCCCAACCCAGGGATCGAACCCATGTCTCCTGCATTGGCAGGTGGATTTTTTACCACTTGAGCCACCAGAGAGGCCTTCCCTTTGTGTCCTCTAAATTTCTCACATCTTTTCTAATCTCTGAAATCAAAATGCCCTTTTCTGGATTGCTTTTTGTCTATTTTCTTTTTTTTTTTTTTTGCAGAGCTCTTCCTTTTTACCTGTTGGTCAATAACAGGAGATAAAATTTCATCCCAGTTATCTTTTTTCCTTTCTTTTTAATTTTTACAACCTAAAAAAGAGGAGCTCTAGAGTAATTCCATTTTGATTTTGCACACCTGTTCCTTTCCAGGGTCAGGTGAGTTGGCATTGCCTTTACTTCCCATATTACATGTGTTCATAATATTTGTTTGCACTTCCTTTTCTCACCCCCATATTCCTTTGGTTCATTTTTGACATTCAATTTCTTGAAATGGTTCTCTGACCACATGGAAAGGCAGGGAAAGCAGATAAGGTGAATTCCAGGCAACGTGGGCAACTTTACCAGCTTCCTTGAATTTCTTTCTCCCATCTACAGTTCTGAGAGCTTGACTGGCAGTCTGGTCTTCAGAATTATCTTGAGAGAAAAAATTTTGAGTTCTGTGATATTGAATTTGATCCAAGCTTAGCAAATATCCATACTGACTTCCTTTTGTATGTGCCACCATTTTTCTAGCATTTACTAAATCACCAGCCTGACCTTAAGCACGTTATCGGACACCTCTTAATTTTTGACTTCTTAAAGTGGACATAACATTGACTGTGTCATGAAACTGTAAAGAAAACATCTAGTGCCTTCTTCATAGTATGTATCCCATGGGACTTCCTCCTCTTCCATTGCTGATGCCTCTGTTCCCCTGTGGCTGTTTTCATATTCTCTCGTGTTCCATAAAATATGCAATTAAACCTGTGTTCCAATAATCTTGAAGTCATTAAGAATTTTCTTCTTAGGCAGTTAGATCCTAAAATATTTTTCCAGATTTATAGAGTACTTGAAGGTCTACTAGTCGCTCTCTAAGTTTCACATGTCTTTTGTTTTTTCATCCTTGGATTGCAGTTTTTGCTGAAGTTCATACCGGCACTCTTCATCAGTTCGTACTTATTCTCTTAAACAGCCCCATCTGCATGTCCTGCAGTGCCATCCTAAGGTGTTTATGTTCATCTATTGGATCTGCCATCACTTTGTCCGTAGAGGAGGCTGGTGCAGAGCATGGCCCACCATTTCTCCTTGTGTTATTTCACACAAGTCATCTCTCTGTGCTTCAGACCTTGTTTTAAAATAAAATACCAAAATAACCTTTTTCATAATATTGTAAGGATTAAATAATTTAATATTTGATTTTTTTGCAAAGGGCACTTAGCTGTAGTGGTCGCTTATTAGCACTCCATATTCAGGAAGTAAGTAGCATAGGTTTACTGCAGTTGTAAACTCGCAAATCGTTTGGGTTTGTCTTCCATCAGGCTTCACTGTTTTTTTCCTCTGAGGACTGAGTCTGTCTCATGGGTGCTACTGTTGTGATTTCTCTACTTTCTCTAGCCTTTTCCTTACTCATATTTGACATTAACCCTTAACTACAGTTGGAAATGACTGTGCTTTTATTTTTTCTCTTCTCTTCCAGGGTTTTCTAAAATAATTCCCACAATGATTCTGGAGAGATAGACTTTTTATAGGACTTTTTTAACTGCTGAAGAGTATAGTATGGTAAAATGACTTGTCCAGAGTCGCACAGCCTGTTGGTTAGCCTGGGCTAGAATACAGAACTAACTGGAACCAGCTTAAGGCTCCTGCCCCGTGCTCACTCAGACATCTGCTGTTTATTTCCGCAGTGTGCTTTCTCCATCAGAGATTCAGAATTATCCGTTTTCTGAGAGAAAAGATGAGTGCCATGCTTAAAATGTATTTGTGAAGCAAGGCCAAGGTAATGGGAGATTCCATCCCAGGTTTAAAAAAAAAAGTTTGTGTTACCTTTAGATACTTGAGTAAATACATCGTAAGTGAAATAGGTAAGGTGCTCAATTGTGTAAGACTGATTATAGTGGTGAAGATTTTAGTTTTTGAGTTGAATTCCCAATTCTCTCCAAATAGAAAGAATAACTTATCGTTGTTCATGTGTTCGAAAAATATGTGCTATTTGGAAGTTTATCCTTCAGATATATTGTAGAGACATTCTGTTACATACCCACTGTTGCTGCTAAGTCACTTCAGTCATGTCTGACTCTGTGCGACCCCATAGCCGGCAGCCCACCAGGCTCCCCCGTCCCTGGGATTCTCCAAGAAAAATTCCGTTCGCATTTTGATGAGGATTGCATTTTAAGTTACGAGTAATTCAGTGTTCATAAGGGAATTTTTAAATTCCGCATGTCTTGTCTGTATCCAGATGAGCACTGCTGCTGGTGCTAAGTTGCTTAAGTCATGTCCAACTCTATGCGACCCCATAGACGGCAGCCCACCAGGCTCTCCCGTCCCTGGGATTCTCCAGAGTGGGTTGCCATTTCCTTCTCCAATGCATGAAAGTGAAAAGTGAAAGTGAAGTTGCTTAGTCATGTCCGACTCGTAGCGACCCCATGGACTGCAGCCCACCAGGCTCCTCTGCTCATGGGATTCTCCAGGCAAGAGTACCAGAGTGGGGTGCCATTGCCTTCTCCGCCAGATGATCACAGTTGGGCTTTATATCATCAGATACCTATAAGCTATCGGGACTTCGTTTATATTTGATGAATGAGATGAATGAAACAGCAGTGACATGTCACTTAGCAAGGATGTGGCAGAAGTGGGATTTGAACTTACAGTTGTTGATTTCTATACCTGTTCATAGTGCCAGAGGTCATAAGGGTCTAATGGGCCCCAGCCATAGCTTTTTCCCTCTTTTGCTCATGTTTGCAGTGCATTCTGGGAATCAACATCCTGTTAAAATCTCTTTTTGATGCATGTCCCATTTATTAGTATTGATTTCAATACAATGGACAGTAAATCTATCTGACTGCACAAAGGAAATAAAATAGTAGGGTAGAGGTTCAAAGCTTAAGATCTAGGTTGTAGAACTTTATTCATATGACCTCCTAATGTGAAATGCCAGTTAAGATTAAAAAAGAAAAAACTAAAATGCAGAAATGGTCTCACCCATTTTTATCACCAGAACCCTTAAGACAGTGTGGCAGCAAACATTGTCATACTGAAAATCAGTTGATGATTGTGGGCCTGGAAAAGAATAGCCTGGCAAAGAGCATATGGATGGATTTGAAACCTTAGTGATTGCTTGGGAATCACATGTTTCTGCTGACAAAGTTTGCAAAGATTATAAATTTAAATGTAGAATTTTTGTCGGCAGTATGCATTGACAAACATGCCTAATGGTAATACATCTAGTACTGAGCATCTTGAAACAGGTCAATAATAATGTGTTTATTGATAGCAGTAATGCTGGAGATGTTACTTGGTATTATAGCTAAAAATCCATGTTATGCCCTTAATCATAATTACATTAATATTGACAGGCCCTTGACAATACCCACATTATTATTGATAGATTTCTGTCAATAACATGTTTTTAAATAAAATATATTCATTCATAATTTGTACGATACTCAATAAAAGCACTGAAAGACATCCTGAGAAATTCTTCCCACTGTAGTGAGATAAAAAGTCCTTCGTTTTGGAATGCAATATAGATGACAAAGTTTTATTTGGGGAATGAAAAGCTTAAAAGGAACGCATGAGTTATTTAAGGGATAAGGTTATATATCGCCGCTCTCAGTAAACGAATTTTCAGTTGTTTTTTCCCTGTGAAAGAAAAGCAGTGTGACATGTCTAGTGATAAAATGTCAGCAGGAGACCTTTTTAATAGTTTTATAGTGCTCGATCATTTTGTCTTAAACATATTTATGTGACAAGTTAATCACACTAACCCTTGTAGATGCTATACTTTTTATCTGGTCTTGATTTTGCCTTAAGCATCTTCTTCATGTGTCCTAAACATAGTAGTATCCTTCACAACGTGAATTTACTTAGTGCCAATTGTACTTTTAATTGTTTTTATAAGTCTCTTTGCATGGCCATAAATGTTTTCCCCGGGTTAGCTTTTCAGAATCTTAGTATAGTTTGGGAAATGGGGGATGGAGAGGGAGAGGTTGATAGGATTGTGGAGTAAAAGAAGGAGATCTCATTTCAGAGCAGGAAAAAGCATCGCCAGATTTTGTCCTTCTGGAAAATCAATTTGAATTAAATCTGATGGTATTTGTTTCAATTAAAAACAATCCCACCTTTAAAAAAAATTTTAGTTTGTATTTTTTTAAACCAATTAAATTTGAGCTGCTTTTGTGAAACTATATACCAAACTACAAGAACCAATAATAATACAACTTTTAATATTTAAATTTTTGAAAGTAGTAGACGTACCAGTAGTAGGCCTTGGATAGCAATAAGTGTAGCAGAGTCAGGAAAGCACTGGTTTCCAGAAGAGTTAGGGATTTTTGATTCAAAAACGTGAGGATGCTGTAATCTTTCTTATTTTCATAGTTGTCAGTGAAGCAGATCAACTTACTAAGACTTGTTCAGAAAGTTATTAATCAACACCTCAGTTAAGGTCCTTGAAAGGTCGCAGGAGTCGTATGACTCAGGAGTCCCCAGCCCCCAGGCCACCAACTGGTACCAGTCTGTGGCCTGTTAGGAACCCAGCCGCACAGCAAGAGGTGAGCAGAGGGGAGAACAGTGAAGCTTCATCTGCCGCTGCTTCTCATCCTTCCCCATCACTTGCATTACCACCTGAACCATCCCCACTCCCATCTGTGGAAAAACTCTTCTACATAACTGTTGCTTTGTGCCAGAAAGGTTGGGGGCCAGCTGCTGGAACTGGTCCTTCAGAATTGCAGTTTTCCTTTTCTTGAACTCTGCAATCAGGTTAATCTTTTAAAATTTATATCCTGTTAAGTTCCTTCTGTTCAGTGATTACTCATGGCTACAAAACCAATGCAATTTCCTTAAAACAGTCTTTTTTGCAGGGGGTTAACTCTTCAGCCAGTCTCCTGCCAAGCCATTCTGCTCTAGTCACAGCAGACAACTTCTTTCTTTACTTCCGAACAAGTGCAACCACATTAGTGGGGATTCATAAGGACGCAGCTCCCGTTGAAACCCATCTCCCCATGTTTCCCAGGTGGACTGTGCCTGGGGTCAGGGCCTGCATATTTCTGCAGTTTGTACAGTATTAAATCCAAGTTTTCTCTTTTCTGCCCCAGGGAGTTTTGTGATCCTTCATAGTGTTTTCGTATTTTGAGATGCATTCTTTTCTTGAGAGATCAGGGGCTCGTCTTGATTATTGTAACATCCTATTTCTTTAGAAATGCCTTACTAAAAGGAAGTTAACTAAGAGTTAACTATTTGGGTCGAACCCCTGAAATGTAGGAGAATGCCTGGCGATTTGTGGGCACTCAATAAATATTGAGTAGTGATTTGTCAGAGATTTAGAATTCACCAAAACACAAATTTCTTCCTTTAGAATGAGAATAACTTTATGGGATCTAAAGGCACTTATGGCATTTTTTTCTGTGTCCTACACCTACTTCAGCCAAATATTATTGTCCGCAGTGGAGGGAAGAAGTTCCATAATCAGGTGAATTAAACTTGTAGTTACTTCAATCTCTTCAGTTTCTTCTACTCCTATATTCCCTTCTCTAAAGCCAATATCCTAGAATAACTGTACCTGCTAGAAAGAGGAGGGGAAAGGAGGAGGAACCGAACGGAGCGTGTTGATGGTAAACCAAGGTTGGATGCTTGTCTCGGACTGCCTGTACCAGGCCCTGTTCGGTGAAGCACCCTCGAGTTAGATGCTGTTACGTGCATTCCGGAGAGGTTTCTTTACTTCTGGATAAACAGGCACAGCCATGTAGATGTAAGTGAGAGCAGGATGTTCCATGTGGATGGTCACGCTGGATCCCCCCATCCTCTCAGGATTCCCACCCCAGCATCTCCGCTGATATGATGCATGAGTTCCACTCAACCATGTTTCTGCCCCTTCCCATCTGACCCCCACACATGTCCACATCACGGTGACATAATGTTCACTGTGTAACTGCCACAGTTTATATATTAATGGTGTAGTCAGTATCTCCTGGAGGGATGGGGGTGGGAATCCTTTTACCTCAGGTTGATTGAGGCATTAGATGAGTGATAATGAAGATTTCAGTCTTTTGAAATGAGATTTCACAAAATCAGCCGAGTTTTTGGCAAAATCAGCCGAGTTTTTTTTCTTCTAAAGCTCATCCCTAGTGAAAGTAGCAATAATGTAATAGTAGTACTGCCTGCCCATTTCCAAACCACTTACACAGCTTTGTCTTCTTTAATCTCAGCAACATCTTGAGGTAGCCCTTCATTTCCAACTCTTAGAAGAATCTACTGCTAATGATTTTTTTTAAGATGACTTAGCAGCCAAGACGGAGAAGGCAATGGCAAGCCACTCCAGTACTCTTGTCTAGAAAATCCCATGGATGGAGGAGCCTGGTAGGCTTCAGTCTGTGGGGTCGCTAAGGGTCGGACATGACTGAGGGATTTCACTTTCACTTTTCGCTTTCACACATCGGAGAAGGAAATGGCAACCCACTCCAGTGTTCTTGCCTGGAGAATCCCAGAGACGGGGGAGCCTGGTGGGCTTCCGTCTGTGGGGTCGCACAGAGTTGGACACGACTGAAGTGACTTAGCAGCAGCAGCAGCCAAGAGACCAAGCTGGGCCTTGAGCCCGAGTCTATCTGATTTTAAACCTGGTCTTTCTACGCTGTCCCAGTCGCCTGAACAGGGTGACAGAGCAATAGGAAGGCTATGCTCCTACTTTAACACACTGTGATGCGTAATAGACAATGCCTATTCTATGTTTACAATGAAAAGAAGTCACAAAAATGACTAAAACGTTGGATACTGAAACCTAAAACAAACAAAAAAAAGAAATTATTCATCTGGAAGAACAGTTTAATAATAGTCTTTTGCTCTAGTAAATAGTCTTCTGTAGAGAGGAGATCGGGCCCAGCTGTTCTTAATCTACACTGAAGCCAGGCCTGGGGTGAAGAAGAGGAAAGAAAAAAAACAGTTAAACTGTAACAGAAGGTATAAGAAAGAATTTTCTGATGATAAGGATTGTTAAATACTGGATTGGTTAAAGAGTGTGTTAAGTCTTCTTTCCTGGCAGCCATTAAAAATTCCTGTCTTTACTAACTGTACTTAAGTATGATTCCTCCAGAAATGAGGGATTTGAGATCAATGATTCCTCTCAGAAGCCAGTCTCTCTGACCAGTTTCTTCTGCATACAAGTAAGGAACCTGAGAAGAGAGAGCTGCCCTCAGACTCCAGTTTATCAGCGGTGTTCAATCTGAACATCAGTTCACTACCAGACTACTCACTCCACCACGGATGAGTTCAGCAGACCTTGACTGAGCAACTACTACAGCTGGCCCAGCTTTGCAGTAAGTTCTGTAAAGATTACCAAGAACTGATTGTGACTCTAATATCTGAAGATATATAAGTTGGCACAACTGGTCCTCTTAACACATGCCGTAAATTTCATCTGCTACTCAGCTGAAACGAAGAAGGAAATGGCAGCCCACTCCAATATTCTTGCCTGTAAAATTCCACAGAAGAGCCTGATGGGAGTCCATGGGCTTGCAAAGAGTCGAACAGTACTGAGAAACTGAACACACAACTGAAAAAAATTACCAATCTATCCGGTTCAGTACTGGGGGCAGGGATGGGGTGACGGGAGAAGGCTGAAGTACTGGAGTCGATGTCCAGTACAGCCTGAGCTTTTCAAGAGTACTTTGACAAATAAGAGAACTTCCTTTACCTTGTTGACCACAGGATACAAAACCTGGGAAACATGCCGAGTTGTCCAGACTGTCACAGTAGAGGAGTTGTATAGACCATATTTTCACCTAGAGTGATTATAGAGATTTGCATGAGGAAAAGTGAGTTAGGTATCAGTCTCTGTGGATAGCAGGTACCTTGAGAAGCAGCTGTGAGGCAGTTTCCCTTTACTAGTTTACGGTTAAGTTAGGGAAAGGTGTATTCAGACGACTGGAGTGAGGACTCAAGCACATGGCACAGACAGTTGCTGTCATAGTTAACAATGGTGACAGTGGGAATTGGAGAGAGAATTGTGAAGCAGAATGTTGAAATAGGGTTGCAGTGTACTTGAGGGTGGCAGGAGGAGATAGTAGAGAAGGTAAGTGTCCCGGGCAGGTGAGAAAAGGCATAGAGGCAGGACCAAAAGAGAGTCAGTTAAAATTTCTTTGGTTTTCCCTGGTAATCCAGTGGTTAAAACGTTGCCGTCCTCCAGCCCAGGGAGTGCAGTTCCATTCCTGGTCAGGAAGCTAAGATCCCACAGGCCTCTCAGGCTAAAAAAAAAAAAAAACAAACACAAAAAACAGAAGCAATAATGTAACGAACTCAATAAAGACTTTAAAAAATTGTCCACATCAAAAAAATCTTTTAAAAGTAAAATAAAGACTCTTCAGTGAATAACTGGTTATATGGTTAAAAAGAAGGACACAGAATTGGGCTAGATTAGATCTAAGAAGTTTGTACTTTATCCTGGGGTCAGTGAGGTAAGAGGTAAATAATAAATAATTTTATAGATTTTGGTTTGCCTATGAGGTTTTCTAAGTAATGTTTTAGTTTTGTTTTGTTTTAATTACATTTCTTAAATACATCAGGGTCTCTTTCACTGAGTTGGCTCTCAGCATCAGGTGGCCAAAGTACTGGAGCTTCAGCTTCAGCATCAGGCCTTCCGATGAATATTCTGGGTTGATTTCCTTTAGAATTGACTGGTTTGATATCCTTGCTGTTCAGGGGACTCTCAAGAGTCTTCTCCAGCACCGCAGTTCGAAAGTGTCAGTTCTTTGGTGCTCAGCCTTTATTGTGATCCAGCTCTCACATCTGTACATGACTACTGGTAAAAACATAGCTTTGACTATATGGACTTTTATTACATAAATGACATGTTTAAAGAAGATTTTAAATTGCATAAAATGTGAGAAAAATAATCACTAATGATTTTTTTGCATATTGACAGTCTTTTTCTGTTGAGATAGTTCTGAAATTTTATGCAGTGTCTTTGAGAATCTTGCAATACCATGTAATTCTGCTGCTGCCCAACTTGTCCATCGATTTGCCTGCTTCCTTGTGCAGACCCAGGTTGGAGTCTTTATATGCATCCCAAGCACTTGCAGAGCTAGCATACATTGATGCTCATAGGCTTTGTGAAATCTATGCGTGGTCTCGGTCTCACAAGGACTGCATAGTAGCAGAAAGAGAAAACTGAATCAGGGTGAGATCTGTAAGAGCCTCTGCAGATCTATGGCCGATAACCAAGCAAAAAAGGTAGGACTGGCATGCAGCATGGAGCTGTGTGGGTGATAGATATGCCCACAAAATCATGAATTTTGCCTAGAAATGGACTAGCCCAGTAATTTGCAACATAACCAGGGAACTTACTAGAAATGCAAATTATTGGTGCCCATTCCAGAGGACATCAGAAACTCTGGAACTGAGGGGCACAGTCTAACAAGTCCTGCATGTGATGGTGATTAATGCTCAGGTGTGAAGGCCACTAGACTACAAGCACGGAGAGACAACAGGACTGATACACAGACCCCATCAGAGAAAGCTTTGAAAGGTCAAAGGTTGGTGATGGCAGAGATCGTGACCCATGAAATGCTACAGTGATTGGAAAAGGAAACCAGGGGAATAAGATTATATTGTACAAAGAAAGTTGGATGTGCTGTGAACGGGCAGGACCTACCTACCTTTAGACGACTGTTTTCCTGATCTTAGCATTTAAATAGATCAGGTAGATTTAAAATAGATCAGTCCCATCAGAGGGGCTCACACAAAATCTCCTCCCCAAATCTCTCTCCCATATATCCTCAAAATTTCTACTGAGCTTTTCCACTTAGCTGTCTCATAGGGCCTCACCTCTGTAAAACTGCCCAGATTTATTATCTTTCCCTTCAAACCTATATCTCTGCATGTGTTTCCTATTTCAGAGAATTGGACTACCATCCACTCCATTACTCAAGTCAGTTATTCTTGGCTTACTTCTCACTGAGTCGTGTCCATCCTTCCACCTCGTAGCTTTCAAAGGTACCTATTTTTCTCCATCCCCACTGATACCCTTCTAATTTAGACCATGATTAGTTTCTCACTAAATCATGTTAACAATCATCTTAATTGGTCTCTCTGCCTCCAGTCTTTCAGCCTCTAATCCATTCTCCATGTGGCCAGAACACGCTGTTTAAAATACAGAGTTGATCAGTTCTTTCCTTAGAGCTATGCAGTGTCTCCCCATTACCTTCTTGATAAAATACAGCCTCCTCAAAGTTGGCTGTTAGCATCAGTCTTTCACTTCCCTTTCCAGCCTGATCTTTTGTCCTGGCTCCTCCCATCCTTAGCACCCACTGTTCCCTCTGTAGGAGTGCTTTTCTTACCTATCTTTACCCTCGTGACACTGCCGATCCTTCAGGTGGCTACCTTCAGAAGATCTTGCCTCTTCCATGAAGGCTTCTTGGACCTTCTGAGGTCTAGTTGTAAACACGATGTTCTTAAGTTCCCCTTGCACGTCACCTTTCACATCTTGTAATTGCCTATTTATTATTTTCTGCAGTACACTCTTGCTTCATCCCTCTTCCCAGTCACTTGATTATGATCTCCGCAAGAGTTGGGACTGTGCTCTCCTGTTTTATCACGGGCTTCTGACACATTCATTGGGAAAAAGCCAGTGAGCAACAAACATGTGGCGATCAGCAGTCGAGATATGGTAACTCAAAATCGTTTGAAAGGTTATTGGGTGGGAATTTGTATTTTCTACCACTCACCCACTCCAGACTTTCATCCTGTTTCTTGTTTCACTCATCTCAAATTTGTGGGAAGCATTCTCTATACCATGCACTGGTCTATTTGCTAAGAATCAACTGTAAAAAGACTCAGTCTTTACTATAGGGTTTATCCTCCAATGGAGGAAATAGACCATTGAAAAGTAGTTTATTTACAGTAGGGACATAAAATCATGAAAGAGGAAGGACAGAGAGCTAAAGAAACAGCCAGAGGCAACTAAATTAGAAGTGGTCCCTAAGCTAGTACCTAAAAACTTAGTTGTTTAGTCACTGAGTCACATCCACCTCTTTTGCAACCCCATGGACTATAGCCCACAAGACTCCTCTGTCTATGGGGTTTCCAGGCAGTGTGAGTTTTCCAGGTAGAGAATGGGTGCAGATTGTTCCAGGTGAAGGGAACAGACAACAAATGTCCAGTAGTGAACAAGAGAGGGGAGCACTTTATAACTAGAGGAAGCATGAGGAAAGCAGCCTTCGGGGTCCGCGTGGGGAGGCTTGTTTTCTCAGAGTATTGCAGTGTGGGACAGGTACTGAAGGAGGCAAAGGGGAAGACAAACATGAGCTCTCCGGGGGGAGCTCAGAGCAGCCAGAAAGAGGAAAGGCTGGGAGGGGATACAGAGTCACAAATAGATTAAACAAGGGGAACTTTGTCCTGACCCGTTACTTTCCCTGCAGCTCTTGGCTAGTGTGAGGCAAGGATTTCACAGAATGCCTGTCTCCTCTGTCCACTGTCACTTGTGTGTCACAGTTTTCCAGCTCTCAGTTGGGAAGACAGTACAAGATTGCGACTGTTCAGTGAGGTTTTCTTTGTGTGTGTGGGGTTGGGGGGAGTTAAGTTTTGGGCAAAATGAGGATTGCAGCCGGGAGACAGCATTTTAGATAGCTCTGAGAAACTGCTCTGTCAGTGATGGTTTCTATTTGTACTTCTTCCTAGAGACGTTTAGAGAAGGCATGGCTTCCAGAGATGAGAATGCAGAGCGGACAAACAGAGTGCTAAGAATCAGCCAGTTGGATGCACTTGAACTAAACAAGGCCCTGGAGCAGCTCGTTTGGTCCCAGTTTACTCAGTGCTTTCATGGATTTAAGCCAGGGCTGTTAGCCCGCTTTGAACCAGAGGTGAAAGCATTCTTGTGGCTTTTCTTGTGGAGATTCACCATCTACTCTAAAAATGCCACAGTGGGGCAGTCAATGTTGAATATTCAGTACCAGAACGATCTTTCCCCAAACCAGCCACCGAGCAGAAATCAGAAGCTCTGGTATGCTGTCTGTACAATTGGTGGCAAGTGGTTAGAAGAACGATGCTACGATTTGTTTCGGAACCGTCACATCGCATCCTTCAGGAAAGCCAAGCAGTGCGTGAATCTGGTGGTTGGACTTCTGAAGTTAGGCGGGCTGATTAATTTCTTGATCTTCCTCCAAAGGGGCAAGTTTGCAACTTTGACCGAACGTCTACTGGGCATCCATTCTGTCTTTCACAAGCCCCAAAGTGTCCGAGAAGTGGGCTTTGAGTATATGAATAGGGAGCTCCTCTGGCACGGCTTTGCTGAGTTTCTGATTTTTCTCCTCCCCCTTGTCAATGTCCAGAAGTTGAGAGCCAAGCTCTCTTCGTGGACTGTCCCGCTGACTGGAGCCCCAGGCAGTAACAGCACACTGGCAACCAGTGGCAGACAGTGTTCTTTGTGTGGGGAGTGGCCCACCATGCCTCACACCATTGGCTGCGAGCATGTCTTTTGTTACTACTGCGTGAAGAGTAGCTTCTTATTTGACGTGTCCTTCACTTGTCCTAAGTGTGGCACAGAAGTCCATAGCCTGCAACCCTTGAAATCAGGCATTGAGATGGCAGAAGTGAGTGTCCCTTAGAAACTCAAGTTGTTTCCTCCGAGAAGAACTGTATTTTGTCTAAATCCTTAGCATGACTTATCCTGAGTGTACTACTTAGATAGGTTTTATGAGGACACGTGCTTTCTCAGCCTCTGCCTTCTGTTCCTTCCCAGGCACAACTGCATTCTACTCGCACTGGAAACCACATGATATGTGATATAAATGGTAACATGCTATTTTTTTTTAAATCATTGTGTTTTAATTTTTAACGTCAAGAATAATGGGTAGTTTTGTTTTGTTTTTTTTTTAACAAATGACCATTGAGAATGCTCCTTCATTCTGCCACTTCCTGGAAAGAAGTGAGACTAAAAATAAAAGATTATGGAGACTTTGGGCTGATTGTGCATTTATTTTCAGAAATGACACCAGAAAATTATACAATAACAAGAGTAAGACCTGTTGTTTGAAACTTTCAGACCCAATGTCCCGAATGTAATTGTAAGCTTTTCTCTGCAGCCAGCTTTTAAGGGGTTCTGTCTGCTTCATTCTCAGAGCTAATGACAGCCACCAAAGGCTCAAGACTTCTGTCCTACCAGCTTCCTGATCCCACTGGCCAAAGAACTTCTTGCCTAATAGTCTGGCAAAGTCCAGGAGCCCACAGTCATTGGTCAGCCTGAAATTGTGTGCACATTCCTAAATCATGATGGAGAAATACTGTTCCCAATCCCTCAGCTGTGGATGATGCACCCTTGCAAACACCCCATGGACCAAATACAGGACGGGAGCAGTTGACCACAGGTGCTAGTTAGGAGCATGGTGGCCGCTGGGCAGGGGAGAAGCGATAGGTCTTGAACAGTCTCCATTTGCCCTCTGTCCTGGAGGTCTGCACCAGCCTTATTTTACCAGTGATCTAGTCTGACAGGTACGTTAGTAAGCAACTGAATGGTCATCTTCAATTGCCCATTTGAAAGGTTGAAACAAGGTGAACAAGGTTTTCTTCTACCAGCAACTTTGTTACAGTGTTATTTTGATAGTTTCTGAGCAGGTGCCCACGTTGTCATAATTTTAACATGAAAAAACACATGCTGACAGTTGTCAGTATTACGGATGGGGGCGGATACTTTCTACCGACCCTCATGGCGCTTAGTACAAAATATATATTTTTAAATTTAATATCTGCCACCCCCACTAAGTGATAACCCCCCATGAGGTCAGAGACTATAGCTCTTCTGCCCATCGCTGGATAGCGAGACCCTGCCGCTTGTTCTGGGGTACCAAGACAGACATCTTGTAGCCAGTGGCAAAACCTATCACAGATTGGGTTCTGTGGTGGGAAAGGGTTTGAAGTTCAAGATACTCATTAGGGAATCCATGCCCGTGAAAGGAAATGGTGAAGAAGCAGGAATAAGCTGAAGGAACCTTGTCCAACCCAGAGGAGAGCCCTGGAGCATTTTGAAGGCCTTGATGTCCTAGGTGGAGCCAGAGCAGTCGGGCTTTTGACCTCCACCTGTCAGATCCTGGCGGTGGCCACTCAGGAGGGCACGCCCTCAGGCCTGGCAGCTCTGTCCCCGAGGCAGCCTGCTGCCCTGATGCCCCCCACGCCACCCCCACGGCTGGGCTGCAAAGCCATTCCTAAAGGAAGGGCCAGCTGGGTATCACACCTGACCCTGTCTCTCCATCCTTTTTCTTCATAGTTTTCCACATTTGTTTTCCCCGCTTGGAAGGATTCTTGGCAAAGAGCACCCTGAGGGCAGCTGGTGTGCAGCTTCTCATCAGTGGGTGACATGAACACAGTGCTGCCTAAGGGAGCTTCACCTCACCCCAGAGACAGGCCTGCTGGCCAAGCTGCAATGACAGCCCCAGACACCACCTAGTCGCTCCTGCCCCAGTGCTGCCAGGGGACCTGGTTGAACCCTGGTGGTTCTGTTCCCACTCCCCAGTGGCCCCAGTGCTCCAAGTTCATGACCAGTGGATCGTGTCTAGCTACATCATATGTTTCCACTTTAGCATTCAGAACCCAATATTCAGCCCTGAGTGTCCTCCTTTGGGAAAAGAACTTCTACACTAACATTTTTCTTCTCCCTTCTGTGCACCTTGTTCTCAAGTCAGGTTTGCTCCTTGTGTGTTAAGTGTGTCCAAGTGGCTTCAGCGACCATACCTAAAAGATATCAATCCAGGTGAACACGAACCATGACCTGTTCCCTCATTCCCAGCTCCCCAGCCTTCAGTACTTCAGTATGTGGGATTTGGAAAAGTTTCTTTAACTTCCCTGAGTTTCGATTTGCCCAGCCTATGAAATGGACATTCAGTAATGTTGACCTCTTAAGCCTGTAACTGAGGCTTCCCTGATGGCTGAGATGGTAAAGTGTCTGCCTGAGATGTGGGAGACCCTGGATCGATCCCTGGGTCAGGAAGATCCTCTGGAGAATGAAATGGCAACCCACTCCAGTACTCTTGCCTGGAAAATCCCATGGACGGAGGAGCCTGGTGGGCTACAGTCCGTAGGGTCACAAAGTCAGACACGACTGAATGACTTCACTAAGACTGTAATGGGGAATTAAATAGTATATCAATCTTTCAAAAATTATTTCTCGAGGCCCTACAGGCATTCTTCGGTACTCAGAGATGCATTCATGAATAAACCAAAACCCTGGCTTTCATGGAGTTTACATTCTTGGAGGGGTGATAGACAATAAACACATGTTGTAAGATCGTTTCAGATGTTAGAATACTCTGAGAGAAAACAGACTAAGTGAATGGAGAGTGACAAGGGATGCTGTATTGAATTACATGCTCCTGGAAGCCCTCTCTGAGAAGCTGAAGTTTAAAGAGATCTGAATGAAAAGAGAGAAAGCCAAGCAGAGGAGGGGTGCCAGGATAAGAAAATGGCAAGTGTCCCAGGTCTCATGAGCATCCATCACCTGTTCTGAGAAAGCAAAAAATCCAAGCGAGCAAGATTGGAATATGAGGCAATGAGATGAGGGGATGCCCGGCCAGCCCATGCAGGCCACAGTAAAAAAGTACCTGAATTTATTCCAAGTATGGGGTTATTCTGGTGGCTCAGACGGTAAAGGATCTACCTGCAATATGGGAGACCTGGGTTCTATCCCTGGTTTGGGAAGATCACCTGAAGAAGGGAATGGCAACTCACACCAATATTCTTGCCTGGAGAATTACATGGACAGAGGAGCCTGGCAGGCTACAGTCTGCGGGATAGTAAAGAGTCAGACGTGACTGAGTGACTTTCACACACACATTCTAAGTATGAGGAAACCACTGGAAGACTTTAAACCAAGAAATGGCATCAAACACATTTAAAGGATCTTTTAAAGGATCACAATGACTGATGTGTGTAGAGTTATGAGTAAAAGCAAGAAAACCAGTTCAAAGGCTACAGCAAATAACAAGCCCCAATTGTTATGATTTCTATTAGACTTGTGATACATTAACAGCATCACTCTCTGAAATGGTCACAGACATGGAAACTAGCAAAGCCACGAGAAACTAAAATAGATGTTGATAGATTTCATGCACCAAAGTTCTACCTGTGGAGTGGTTCCTTGAATCCCCATTTAGAGGCTGCTTTCTTTTAACCAGATTTCTGTGAAATTTCACCAATAGGTGAAAACTAAGAGATGTGAGACAGAGGACACTGGTAAAATGCAAGCCTGTTTACGAAAACAAGAAATAATAGAAAACTTGATATCAATAGGAAAAAAAGAACTTAAAAACTAATTGGTAATATTTAGAGTAGGGAAACCATGGACTTTGAAGAATAACTGAATAGTAATTTTGGCTTGGAGCTTCCCAGGTGACTCAGCGGTAAAGAACCTGCCTGCCAATGCAGGACATGAAAGTTTGATCCCTGGGTGCAAAGATCCCATGGAGAAGGAAATGGCAACCCACTCCAGTATGTATGCGTGGGAAATCCCATGGACAGAGGAGCCTGGCGGGCTACATACAGTCCATGGGGTTACAAAAGAGTAGCACATGACTTAGAGACTAAATGACAACAATGGCAAAATTGTGGCTTAAAAATGACCATAGATCATCAATAAAAACTACCATATACAAAGGTCTGTTACTTATTTTTATTTTATATTGTACTATATTTCACTTACGGTGTTGTGTTTGTTTCAGGTATATAGCAAAGTGATACAGTCATATATATATATGTATATATATGAATTAACAAAAGCAGTTCCCGTCTTTTGATGGGGTGCTCATGGTTTATAACATAAATGACATTATTTTGAGAGAGGGATAACTTAGGTATGGCATTGGGTTTTTTTTCTTTTTGCAGCCTGAGGCAGTTGTAAAATAACTTAATGTAGCTTTTTACAACTGTGTATTCTATAGTATTTTTTCTTTTGGTGAAATTTTAACTTAATGTTTTTGGCATTGTGCTTTGTACCATTTATTAAATAAAAATTTTAGAATAAAAAAAAACTACCATATAATCTGTATCATTTGATTAAGGAGGCAGTGACATTAGCATTGTTTTATTTGAGGAAGCCTTCAAAATGTGTTGGTACTCAAAGCAAAAACTTGATTCATTTGGAACATTTACTTTTAAAAAACTGTTTTTCCTAACAGCACTCCCTAAGTGAAGTGTTACTCTATTAAGAAAAGATATTTTCAGCAGCAGAACAATTCCAAACAGACTTTTTAGCCAAGCCAATAGGCCATATTGTCTATAGAACTGATGCTCCATGGTTCTCTGCAGCTAAAATTAGTGTGTAAATTTATATTCATCGCCACCAGTAAGTTGGCAAGTATTTTGAGTGTATTTTTTTTCCTTCAAAGAGTATGTAAATCATGTAACAAGACAGAATAGGCCTTTATGTTTGCAGGTCATCTCATATTTTTTCTTGATATTTAAAAAAAAAATCTTATGGTTTTTAAAATGTCATTTTAAAAAAAGGAAGCACCATTTTGAGCAAGGGCCTTCATGGAAACCTGTCTTGGAATTGTTATTCTGGCAATTAAAACAAGTCAAATGAGGTTAAACCAAGTCACTCCTGAAGCCAGGAAATCCAAGTGTACAGTATTCAATGGGCAGTACTCTTTCCTTCTCATTAGCAGTAAAGTAACTTCACATTAACAGGTTTTGGGTCATGCCACTGCTGAAATCCCCAAACCAATAAAACATAAATCTATTGAAGTAAAGCTGAATTTAAAATCAAATGGATGTGGACATGTTTATACCATTGACCTTAAGAATCTGTCTCAATGAAACAAGAGTTTAGATGTAGATTTATTGAAATGATGTTCAATATAGCACTATTCATAATAATAACACAAATGTTCAAAAATAAGGAAATGAATAAAATGGTATAGCTATTTAATAAGTCAATGTTATAAATACCATGGAAAAAAGTTTATGTAAAAATATACACAAATAATTTTATTACATGGGAACATGCTTATAATATACTATTAAAATGAAAGAAGGAGGATATAAAGTACAATGTGATCTCAGTTTTGAGATAAACATGCACATATATCTTACAATCAGTGTCTAAGTAATTCTGTTTTGCTTTTTTTAAAAAATACTTTTCTGTATTCCTCAATTTTCTACAAGGAACATGTAATACTTTTTAATCACACCAAAACAAGTTATTTATTTCTTTAAAATCTCCTGGCCAGCTTTGCTTCAGTTCAATTCAGAGGTAAACATCTGCACAGCTTGTAAACAAATCCTTGAACAATATGAATTTAGGAGATATAAGATCCTAAAAACCTTAGAGTACCTATTTTTGCATTACAATAAATAAAATCTGTCTTTTTTTTTTTTTATGGCCAACCGCCTGCAACTCTTAAAATAGGCTGAATTACTTCATGCATTTTAAATTACATATTAAATCTCTGACTCATAGCGTATACATTTTTTTCAACCACTTAGAAATATGTAGGCAACAAAAAGGTAAAAATTTCCCCACAGCCTTTTCCAAAAGTATTTGTGTGATACTTATAAATCCATGTAATATAGTTGTAAATGAAAGTGGTTTAGTTACTTTAAAATATCTAGAACTAGTACAGCAGATCAAAACAAATGACATAAATATATTAGCAATTCACCTGAGCCTGTAAGATGACCATATGTCATCAACTAAGAGTCAAGACAGAGTCTGACCCAGGATTTTGTATTCCTTCCAAATGTGGACACAGAAATCCTGACATTTCTAAGATATTTTTATGATCTGGTTGCCAATAATACATAATACAAATGAACTGCAGCTGATACTTTATCTAAATAGTCACAGTCCTGAATTAGCAGATCCAGAGGCTTTACTGTCTTGTAAGATGTCAAGGATGGTTCCCTGGTAAACATATTCCCTAAGCACTCAGGAAATAGCATCTTTTCCTAACAGCCTCTTTTCTTTCAAACCCCTATCAATTTCTAAGAGTGCCTTTTTAGTCAACAAAATTCTAAAATACAATTGTTTTCCACTCATGGAAATTATAGTTAATTGCTTTAAAAATGTTTAGCTCCAGACCAAATACAAAAGGCAGATAAATTCTTTGAGAGCGAAAAGTGGAAGTCACTCAATCGTGTCCGACTCTTTGAGACCCCATAGACTGTAGCCCACCAGGCTCCTCTGTCCATGGGATTTTCCAGGCAAGAATATTGGAGTGGGTTGCGATGTACTCCTCCAAGGGATCTTTGAAACCAGGGATTGAACCCAGATCTCTTGCACTGTGGGCAGGTTATTTACCATCTGAGCCACCAGGAAAGCCCCCATCTAATATTGTATGCAATATTTCTTAGTGCCCCTTCTCAAAGTGACCAGAATAGTCCTCAATTTCAGTCAGATGACTCTCTCAAATGTCAAAATAGGCTGTGAGGATAGAGACTGTATCTTGCTCATTGTTTTGTGACACTGCAGCCAAAAACAGTGACTGGCACGTTGCAAATGCTCAGTGTTTGAAGGAGGCAGGAAACTTTGGGGTTGATCATGAAGCTTTTCACAAGCATGGAGCTGAACAACTAATGGTATTATTGTGAGAAGATTTCTACATGCATTTCTATAAGACCATAGAGAAGCCAGCACCCCCAGTTTGTGGTGAATCTTGAGTACCATTTTTAATTTAAAATATTCTGTGGTATTCTTGCTCTGAGGGAAAACAGTTGGAATTCAGGAGCACAATAAGAGAATTAATAACTTTTCTTTGAAAATGCATGCAATTTTGGAGCTGTCAATTTCAGCTATGTCTCTTTAAATACCTTTTCTTCTAGAATCCAACTGGGTAGATGAGATTTTTTTTTAAATTCCATTATAGAAGTAATAGCCCTGTTTTGGTGTTTTGTAAGCAGATAATATTCTGCTAGTGACTGTCTTTGCAGTAATGCATTGCTCCAAATTCTGAATTCTATTATTTTACATCTACAGCAGCTTAAAGTGTATTTTTTATAAACAGCAAACTTCACCTCATAAAAATTCATTACATAAGGGCATAAACAAGAGCTTTTCCTTCTAGTTATTGGCAGTAAGTGATTCATCAGTTTTCCACAGAAAACCAATTTCATTGCAGATGTTCTGTAATTTCCAATCTCCCTGAATTGTGGAACCATATCACACAATCCCAATGCAAGGAATGTAAGGATTTTGTTTGTTAAGGTCTGTGCTTAGTCTCTTTAATAGGATTGAATATCATTTGCTGTCTCATCAGTTTTATTTTAAAAAATTAAATATTCAGTCTCCTATTCTTTTTCCTGCATATGTTGATTCCACACATGGATAGGTCACTGGTAGAAAATTCAAAATCCACAGATTACTTGACATCTGAAAACAATAACATTTACTCCTTTTCCTGAGGTCAAACCAGACATACGGAGAGAAACAAAATTTTTCCAAGACTAAATCCTTTTTCCTCAACAATGTTTACTTTCTCTTTTCAACCCCACAGTGAAGGGGGAGTTTAGGGGTCTTTCTATTAACAATAGAACTTCTGGGGACTTCTCTGGTGGTCCAGTGGGTAAGACTTCCTGCTCTCAATGCAGGGGGCTCAGGTTCCATCCCTCAAAGGGGAACTAGATCCCACATACCCAACTAAGAAGTCTCACTAACCACAACTAAGATTCAATGCAGCCAAAATAAATATCAATAAATAAATTTTTTTAAAAAATGAAATTCTTGACAGTGATCATTGGAAAAACTGTATCCACCAATTCTTGAGTTTAGTTTTGTTCAGTGTTTCAGAGTAGAAACTAGAAAATGGGTGCATGTGGACTTGCTAAGTCACTTCAGTTGTGTTCAACTCTTTGCAACCCCACGGACTATAGCCTGCCAGACTCCTCTGTCCATGAGATTTCCCAGGCAAGAAAGAATACTGGAGTGGACTACCATTTCCTTCTCCAGGAGATCTTCCCAACCCAGGGATAGAACCCGTGTCTCTTACGTCTCCCATATTGGCAGATGGATTCTTTACCACTAGGGTATTCAAGTATAAAATAAGGAGTGACAAGGGGAAAAAATGCCTGTAGATTCTGTGATGGTTTAAGACCATGTATGATCAATGAAACATTTCTTAGAAATGCTGAAAAGGAAAAGGTTAAATATCTCCAAAAAAACTTAGGAAACTAAAGTCCAGTCTTTTTAAAAACACCTCAATCTTTGGATTGAGAAATGGAATCAAAAGCATGATAATTAAATTTACGAATAACAGAAAGTTATGAGGTATCGCAAGGGTGAAGTGACAGATTTTCAAGATAACCAATTTGATTCTGAAGCTGGTCCTTATTTACCCCTCCGCCTTCCACTGCAGCTCTGGTTACTCACATATTTCCTTTAATGAGTTACATAAGGAAGGCCCATGGACTTGTCTCAGCAGGACCATTCCACTCAGAGGCTTCCAAGTGTGTTTATAAAAGTTATAAATATCTGCCGTAAGTCAGCCATGCGGCCTGGAATTCCATCATCAATGGATGTCTCTAAAGTTAGAGCATGATTTCTAATTTGCTAACTTTTACAGAATGTGCTGCCATCTCTAGTGGCTTTCCTGCTGGTACCAGGCAGAAACCAGAGGCAGCCAAGAAAGGGAAAAGTTGGTCTCTATACATACACCCATAAAGTGCAAAGCCACCAATCAAACCTTGTCTATCTCTTCATCCCCTGTGTGCTCCAATTACTGCACATTGCCTATTTTACTTACTGTCCTTCAAGCTTATTTAAATAAGATTCTTCTTGAAGCAATCTGAAACTGAAAGTCATAGGAATAATTAAATATAGCCTCCCTTTCCATTCAACTCGATTGTTGAAGGAAGTGTTCAACAATTATTGAACACTTTCTTCAATCTGTTGAGCACTGGGACTCCAATGATGAATAGGAGATCATAGTCTACCCAAGGAGAAGACTATGAGAGTAAATAGCCAAAGTGCTTGGTGAGCACGAAGAAATGAGTAATTTGTTTCATCAGGGACCTGTGGAAGGCCTCTCAGGAAGAGAGTAAGGGGTTCAGTCTTGAAGGGTAAGTAGGGTATCTTCAAATGAAACAAATGAAGAACACTGAAATGAGAAAAATAAAATTACTCTTGAGATTTAACACATGAACCCCTCATGTCCAAGTTCAGATGAATAGTCATTCAGCAGGTAATCATCAAGGGCCTGTAGGGTGCCAGGTACTGTGCAAGGAAAGCACTGAGGATGAAACCACAGG